>NC_043710.1:106519855-106521136 GCF_006229205.1 Suricata suricatta | reverse complement strand
TCAATGAGCTGAGGAGCATGGGTAAGGCCAGGCAAGCTGCAGCAGAATGGCATTTACTTATAAATTACTTGAAAATTATAGGGAGTGTCAACCTGGTGGAGGAGGTAAAGAAGGAAATTCTGGACAGGGAGAACAGCAAGACCCAAGTCCCAAAAGCTCCAGGAAAAAACAATGTATTCCAGCACGTGCTGGTGGCCTGCTGACCGTGGGGTGTAGACGTGGGTGTGGAGGGAGCCCCAGAGGCTCATGAGGTGTCGGAGGGGAAGCCCATGGACTGTTAGCTTCTCCTGCTCCCACACCCTACATCTCCCAACACACTGTGCCCATCAGTCACCCCCAAGCCTTTTCCAAAGCCTCTCTGTTTTTAAAAACGTTTATTTATTTATTTAGAAAGAGTGCATGTGTGTGAGCAGTGGAGGCACAGAGAGTGAAGGAGAGACAGAGAGATTCCAAGCAGGCTCCACACTGTCTGCACAGATCCGACCTGGCGCTCAAACCCACGGACCTCGAGATCATGGCCTGAGCCGAAATCAGGAGTCAGACACGTAACCGACTGGGCCCCCAGGTGCCCCCCAGCTCTCCCCCTTGCAAGGACCGCCCTTCCTGTCTGCCTGTCTGTGGCTCTGACTTGTTTTCCAGGTCCCAGCTCCAGGGCCGGGCTCTGTGAGGCCCGCCTGGCCCGCTGGTCAGAGCTGGGCCACCCCCGGACTCGACACAGACCACTTCCACCGTGACGTCAACCAGGTGAGTCCCTGGGTGCCTGTCTTTGCCTCTCACTAGACTGAGCATCTTGAGGGCTCGGATCACACGCCCCTCTCCTGAGTCCCTGCCCCTACCGGGAGGCCGAGACCTGCAGGGGCCGACATCCGCTGTGGA
The DNA here is from genome assembly GCF_006229205.1 of Suricata suricatta. Classification (NCBI taxonomy): domain Eukaryota; kingdom Metazoa; phylum Chordata; class Mammalia; order Carnivora; family Herpestidae; genus Suricata; species Suricata suricatta. The sequence continues at coordinate 106,520,260 of NC_043710.1, read as the reverse complement.
CTGCTTAGCCAGCATCTGGTCCCAGGGCACGCAGGCCACGCGAGAGGAAAGAAGGGAGGAAGCAGGCGCGTCCGGCTACACAGACCCCGCACAGGGTCACGCAAGAATCTCCGACCCCTGGGGATTCCGGCGGCGATTTGCTCTTTCTCCTCCGGCCTGCATCTCTCCCTCTCCGTCTCCTCTTATTCTCGCCCTCAGCCTCCAAAGACACAAGTGGGCGTCCACCCCAGGGGCCAGCCTGCTCACCCCTCCTCCTCCCAGGGGCCAGGCCCAGAGGGACCAGCAGGGACGCCCATCCACCCACCACTCTTAATTCCTGTCCCTTATTAAATTCCAGGCCGATCTGGGCTGTGGGGAGCTTTCTCGGGCCACCTGCTGTCTGATCAATTCCCTTTCTTTCTCTCC
>NC_043710.1:106413440-106519755 GCF_006229205.1 Suricata suricatta | reverse complement strand
GTCAGGCTCGGGCGCAGGGACCTGGCATTATCCCTGTTTTACAGATGGGAACACTGAGGCTCAGAGGACAAGTGCCCTGTACAAGGTCACACACCCATTTTACAGATGGGAACACTGAGGCTCAGAGGACAAGGTCACTTGCCCACTGGATAAGAGACCCTGGCCTCAGCTCCAGGTCTGGTTCCCTCCCAAGCCCGTGAGCTTTCCACCCCCTTGCTCGGGAACAAGGGCCTCATCCCTTGGGTCAGTGTGGCCTGGGCCGCCCCTCTGGCTGCGGCTCACCCAGCCCCTTCTCACTCCGGCCCTGTGGTCAGGGAGTCTGTCCTCTGGGCCAGAAACAAGCCCCCGCTCTCCTTTCGGTCCAGATTTGTTTTTTGATTTGTTTTCTGTTTGTCTTTTCTTCTGGGGAGGGAGGGGGGGAGGCAGAGCCCTTTCTGGGAGCTCTGTGTTTATTTCTCCTTCTGTTGTGCGGGGATTTTAAATGACGAGGCTTTGATTTTTCTGCCTCCTTGGGAGACTTGTGCAATTTTTAAAAAACACAGTGGCTCTGGTATTACACTGCTGCCCGCTTCCGCCTGCCGGGGAGCCCACGGGCCTGTGACTGAGCGCCTTGCCCCTCCTTGCGCGGGGCACACGGAAGGCTCGGAGTCCGTGCTCTGCGGGGCGAGAGGGGGCAGGGGACGGGGCAGGAGAGACGCCAGGTGCGTCTCCGCCAGCCTGCAGGGGGTGCTCATGCCCGAACACGCAAGCCCCGCTCCGCCCTGGGAAGCCGAGCCGTGACCCGAGAGACGGTGTGCGAGCACGCTACTCGCTTTCGGCCAAGAGCGTGCGTCGGAGGGAGCAGCGTGAGCACGGTTCTGCGGACCCCCGAGCGTGTCCGGGGGAGGCGCGCCGGCTCCGTGTGCCCGGGCTCACGAGTGTGTTGTCACGTCTGTGGGAGGGCAGCAGGTAAAGCCGTGAGCTCAGGTGCGCGTGGAGCATTGGTGCAGCCGGGACGAGGCGTCAGGGGACCCGGGTCAGGTGCCCAGCCCGTCTCCGGCGATGCCAGTCCGCATCTCGAAGCAGATTCGGGAGTGAGCAAAGACACACGCGTGTGCACACGTGTGTCCATGTGTGTGAGCCGAGGACCGTGTCGCGGTGTGTCTGTGTCCCTGTGGGTGTGCGTTCTTGAGTGCGCTGGGGGCCTGGTGAGCGCACGTTTGCAGGGGACACAGGAGGATGCCCATGGGAGGGTGTTGGCGCGCTGGGTGAGACCCTGGCGAGTGCCAGGCAATGACAGCGTCGGCCAAGAGGGAGGGCAAGTGGGTGAGGCTGCGGGGTCCCTGGAGCCCCGCCTCAGGCCCCCCCCCCAATGCCAGCGCTGGCCATTACCATGGCTATCACTAAAAGGCACTGCTGGCTCCTGTCTGTTTCCTAAATCCCCGTTCTGTGACACTCCCTTCTGGAGCTCAGACCCTGTTCCCCGGTGGCTGCCTTCCCTCCAGGGCAGGAGGTGAGAAGCCGGTTCCCTCCCGGCCTCCATGGGGAACAGAGGGGGAGGTCGGCCGGCCTGTATTGTAACTCCCCTCCCTCCCCCAAGTCTCGGTGCATCTGGGCATGACTCGGGGCACCCTGGAAAAGCAGGTGTCCTCGGGCTCCATCTCCTGACTAACTGGCCTCCAGGTGCGGGTGGGGAGGGCTCAGGGTGATGCAGGAGGTCAGGCTGCAGATTGACAAGTGCTTGGCCTGGCAGCCCAGGCTGGGGCGGGACTCGGGAGAGGGACCGGAGACCAGGGCCCGGTCCCAGGCTACGCGGGGCAGGCCTGCACGCCATGGCAGACGCCCCCCGTCGGCCCCTTGCCGCGTCTGGGACGGGGCGACGGGGCGGCTGGAGGAACAGCCACGCAGGGGGCGGAGGGCTGAGTCGGGCCGTGGGAAGCTCCTCCTGCTCACAGGTGCTCGGTCACAGCAGCTCCTCTCCTTGAAGGCGGGGCCCGTGAGGCCCGAGTCACAGTGTCCCTTTGCACCTCAGGGGCTCCTGGGTCACACAGACCAGAGAGGGGCCACGCCCCACACACCCTCACTGGGGGCGGACGGCAATGGCCTGTCCCCTGCTGCTCCCACCAGACAGCTCCCTGAGGGCCGGCGCTGCGTCCTTTTTAATGACACTGAATCAACCGTCTCCAAGATGGCGCCCTGCGCAGGGCCCTGGCGACAGCGGGAACTCAGAACCTGTTCTCTAAATGACGGGCAGGGCCCCAGGAGCCCTCAGACCCAAGTGTCCCCACGTGGGACCCCGACCGTATGTGGGGACACCTCTTCACCTCTTTGCAACATCACTGCCTTCATCTGAAAAACTGAGGAGTTTAGACTGAATTATCTCTACACTTCCAGCACTGACATTTCATGATGCTATTAACTAATTGAATTGGATGGACATTATGGGGAATGCTGAACAACAGGCTAATTTTTCTTTGAACATTAACCAGATCCCGGGGCTGTGTCATCGTCAGGTCAGCAGAAAGCAGTCTCCGAAACAATCCTGCCTTCTCCCCTTTCATCAGCGAACAGACTCACCAAGTTAGTCCTGGAACCTGCCGTTGGGAGTTGGAAGGGGCCTTCTGAGATTTCGGGGTCGGATGCTTTGGGCACCGGCTGGCCCTTCAGGGAATGGAGACCCTGAGCTCCCTTCAGTGGTAACAGCCAGGCCTGACTCCGCTTGGGTAGTCAAAGTGGGGGCTACAGAAAAGTGTTTTTTATTTTGAGAGACAGAAAGGCAGAGTGTGAGCAGGGGAGGGGCAGAGAGAGAGGGAGACACAGGATCCGAAGCAGCTCCAGGCTCTGAGCTGTCAGCACAGAGCCCGACTCGGGGCTCGAACCCACGAACCGCGAGATCATGCCCTGAGCCGAAGCCGGATGCCCAACCGTCGGAGCCGCCCAGACGCCCCAGAAGTGGGGCTTTGAGAAGCAGGTCCCGGCTCCTGGAACAGAGACAGAAAGCAGGGCCGTGTGTTTTTGGAGCCACGGTAATAGATGGCAGAATCCTTCCCTCCTCTGACTCCTGACTGGCCGGCTCACTGCCCCTCCGGGTAGCCTTTCTCTCCTAGTGGTAAGAGAAGTGGGTGGAGTTGTGTCCTCTCCCCCATCTGTGTGTTGAAGTCCTCACCCTCGGGACCTCAGAACGTGACCTTCTGTGGAAACAGGGCTGCTGTGGATCCAGACGAGGTCGTCCTGGGGTGGGGGGGGCGGGGATCTCAAACCAGTACGACCGGTGTCCTCATCCAAAGGGGAAACATGGACACAGATGCTCGGAGAGGGAGGGGAAGGCAGACGCGGCCCAGGGCTGCCATCACTGGCCACAGCCAGAGCTACGCCAGGGGTCTGGAACTGGTCCTGCCCTCAGAGCCCTCAGAAGGGACTTTGATCTTGGACTTCTAGCCTCCAGAACTGAGAAACCCTCCATTTCTGTTGCTGAAGCCCCCCTTGCTCCGTAGTGCCTGGCGGATGAATATGATAAGGCGTGCCCCCCCCCCCCCACTGCTGGAAAGAGTACTCCCCCCCCTGCCCCCTCCAGGACTCCACCCAAGCAAATGAGGTACCAGGACCGTAAGAGCAAAGACCCTCCTGTGTGGCTTCCTGTGGGTCTAGCTGTTGCTGTGGGTCAGGAAGTCCCACCTTCCATCACACCTAAATTCCACCTGCTGCGAGTCCAGCCCCTCAGAAGAGACACCGGTCAACCGGAACCCCCCTCCAGAAAACAGGCCTCGGTTCTTGAACGGTTAATAGGGACTCACCGTTCCATAGCAACTGACTGCCCTCCGCCCCCCAGAAGGAGGTAAAACCCTCGGTCCTCAGCCCCACCCTGGCCAGACCCAATCCTCCCAATGTCCGCATGATGACCTTTTCTCCCTGGTCCCAGAGCAGGCGAGACAGGCTGTGGCCTCCTACCCCCCCACCCCACGCCCAGCCCCCCCCTGCCTCCCCGGGCCCCTGCCAGCAGGCCGTCCTTCCCAAAGACAGTGTTTGTTTATGTGATCCCACATGCCTTGTCTCCAAACACAGCGTGGAAATAAGTCGTGGGGACGGGACGAGAGGCAGCGGCTGCGAAATCGCAGTGACCGATGAGAGGGCCTGATTGCGTGTGCGTAGCTGCTGAAAGGGGTCTTGACATTTTAAGTGCTCGTCACAGTGAGGAATGACAGCGGCAGACAATGAGACACTTCCTCTTTGCCTTTTGCTGGCTATTAATAAGTGTTTCTGATTCTGCAGACACGGGAGAGATTCTGGGCCATCGGGTTGGGTGGGCTGTGTTGATTTTTTTTTTTTCTCACTCTGTCTTTCTCCCAGGTCCCCGTCCCCTCCTCTCTCTCCTGCCTCCCGCTCCGTGAGCCTGCCAGGCTCCGTCCCTCCCCAGCTGTTTGTCTTGGAGTCGGATTTGTTAGTGCTCAGGAAATATCACCAGGCAGTTGGGCCTGACCTGCTCTTGGCTCTCTGCTAGAATCCAGCCTCTTAGTCTCCCCCAGCTTGGACCAACTGCCAAATCCCACTCGCTCCCCCGGGGCTTGGAGAGGAGGAGGAGGTGTGTGGCACGCTGTCGGGGAGGACAGAGAGCCCGTGAGGCGGGCATGGAGGACGGGGAGCAGGGCGCTGGCTGTCTGAGGCAGGACCACTGAGAGCGGATGGGATGGAGGAGCCGGGCCTTGGGGAGTTCAGAGACAATGCAGGGGGAGTAGATTCTTCCAGAAGCACCAACATTATGTCCTCCTCCTTAGCCCGCAGAGGGAGGGGTGCTGTGTCTGGGCCTCGGGGAGAATGCCGGCCTAGTGTACCTAAGAGGGGGCCACTTGGTGTCCTGGTTCCCTCCCCGGGTCCCCGAGTCTCACTGTTCATTGTTCTGGAGTCCAGTTAGGGAGATCAAGCGCCTGATGGTCCCCAAACTGAGGCGTTCCCCTCCGAGCTCAAACTGGGACAGTCCTGGGTAGACCAGGACCCTTTGTCACTTGACCCAAATCACCCCGTGACCCCTAACCCGGCTTCGGGCATCCCTTCTCAAAAGGTACCTTCCTGGCTTAGGGGCACCTGGGGGGCTCCGTCAGGGAAGCTCCCAACTTTGGCTCAGGCCATGATCTCACAGTCTGTGGGTTCGAGCCCTGCATCGAGCTGTGCGCTGACAGCTCAGAGCCTGGTGCCTGCTTCTGATGCTGCCCCGCCCCTTCATTCTCTGTCTCTGTCTCTCTAAAATATATATATAAACATTAAAAAAATTTTTTTTAAGAGGTACCTTCCTGGCTTGAGATGCACTCTGGTATAGCAGGGAGTGAGCCGGGTACAAGAGGGTAGCTTGAGTGGGAAGGAAAGGGCCTCAGACGGAAGCACGGAAGCGGCTCCGCCCACTCAGGCCAGCAGAGGAGAGAGATGTCCAGCCGAGGGCCAGTGGCACCTGGAGACGCCTTCCAAGCCAAGAGCCTCTGTGTCTCCAGGAGAACCAAGCTCCTGCTCCAGGACGCTCTGCTCCCCTTGCCCTCACCCCTCCCTCTCGCTCCCAGCCAGCGCCGCGCCCCTCCCCTCCCCCCCTCCCCCCCCAGCTCCCCCTCCGCAGCCTGGCTTCACGGAGTCCAGCTCCAAAGCCTTATCCCAAGCCCGCAGCCTTTGGATCTCTTTATTCTGATTCAATTACATACACAATATGAGCTTTGCAAACAGAAAATTACACGCTGCAATAATTGAATTCTTTCCTGGACTTGAAGCTTGCCGGGCTGTGGTGTGGAGCGGCTCCCAGAGACCCGGCCTCACCCCAGGGCCCCACCTCCACTTAACAAAACAATACCTAACATTTAAACACCATTTTATAGTTAATGGTGCCTCTATCTTCACCGTCTCCTTGGCATTGTACAAGTATGTGAAATAAGCTATTACACATCATGGTTCGCTCTTCCCTTTTTACGAGTGGGGAAACTGAGGCATAGAGCAATTCTAAGATGGGCTCAAGGTGATGGAGCAGGTAACTGTGTCAGAGCCAGGATCCAAATCTAAGTTTTTGCAGACAAATGTCATGGTTTCCCCCCACCCGCAGTCCAGACTGGCCCCCATTTCCTGCCCACCCTGACCACCACATGGGCCTGGCTCTCCTGGTCCCTGTGACTCATGAGAAAGAGGCCGATTACTTGTCTTCTCCTGACAAGTCCAGGCCTCCGTGCTGCCCAGGAGCCCTGGACATGATCATTATACCCCAAAATCACTGCCCAAATCCCCATAAACAAAGGTCACCGTGGGCATGCAAGAGAGGATGCTCTTTCCCGTCTGCTCAAGCCTGCCCCCTGTAGGACCCACATGGCAACTACATTTTTATTCACTGTCCTGCCTCACTGAGTCCTGCGTCAGCGTGTCCTCCCGAAGGTTGATGGAGAGGTGCTCTGGGCTGGGCATTCCTCTCATTTGGTCCTCCCAGCTCCCAGGTACTCCCAGCTAATGAGTAAAGTAGCTACGATCATTTCTGTTTTGGAGATGAGCAACTGGAGCTTAGAACAGCCAACAAAGCTTGTCCAAGTCTCTACAGGAAATAGGACTACAACCCAGGCTCACCAACCAACTGCAGTCTAAGTTCCTAACCACGGTGCTGCAGAGCTAGCTGGAGACAGGGCCCCTTCCTTCCTCTCCTCTTCCTCTCCGGTTCAGATCAACCTCCCCTTTGCACTGGACTTGAACTCCTTACCCTCATGATCTCTCTGACTTTGGTTTTATGTCCACTAAATCCAACATCTGTACTCGGTTGGTGGGCGACTTAAACATCTCTATTAAGGCCGTTTCTTTTTTTTTTTAATATAGTTTATTGTCAGGCTGGTTTCCATATAACACCCAGTGCCCATTCCCACAGGTGCCTTCCTCCATGCCCACCACCCATTTTCCCTTCTCCCTCCACCCCCATCAACCCTCAGTTTGTTCTTAGTATTTAAGAGTCTCTTGTGGTTTGTCTCTCTCCCTCTCCTTAACTATTTTTCCCTTCCCCTCCCCATGGTCCTCTGTTAAGTTTCTTCTTTTCCACATATAGTGAAAACATATGGTATCTGTCCTTCTCTGCCTGACTTATTTCCCTTAGCATGACACCCTCGAGGGCCATCCACTTTCCTACAAATGGCCAGATTTCATTCTTTCTCATGGCCATGTAGTACTCCATTGTGTATATATACCACATCTTCTTTATCCACTCATCAGGTGATGGACATTTAGGCTCTTTCCATGTTTTGGCTATTGTTGACATTGCTGCTATGAACATTGGGGTACATGTGCTCCTATGCGTCAGCACTTCTCTATCCCTTGGGTCAATCCCCAGCAGTGCTATTGCTGGGTCATAGGGGAGTTCTACTCATAGTTTTCTGAGGAGCCTCCACACTGTTCTCCAGAGCAGCTGCACCAGTTTACATTCCCACCAGCAGTGTAGGAGGGTGTGCCCTGACAAGGCCATTTCTAAGGCTCCAAGAAAAACTCCAGATCTCCCAGCTGCTCACAGAAGGACAAAAAACAAGTGTGCACTCGTGGGGCACTGGCCAGGTGCTCTGTGACCCCTGCGTCTCTCCTGAGTCCTTGCCTCGCCCCTGCATCGCACTCCCTTGCTGTGGATTCCTTGATTGCAAACACCAGGAGGATTCCCACCTCCGTGTTTTTCACTTAGGCTTCTCCTCCTCCTTGGAGACCCCGCCCCCTTTTCTGTGCTGGGCTTGCTCTAGCTCTACCTCTTCACCAAGGCTCAGCCTGGACACCGTCATCTCCTGAAAGCCTTTGCTGAGTCTCAGGTGGGCCAAGTGTCCCACTCAGGTGGGCTAAGTGACTCCAGAGTCCCCTGTGCGCACTGTCCTAAGACGACAATTACTTGTTCATGTGTCGGTGACCTGCAGCCTGCCCTCCAGCCCTGGACTGCGAGCTCATTGTCCAGGGGCTGGATTGTTCTCTCTGCGCCCCGGCAGCTAGCACCGCTCCTGGCTCGCGGTCACCACTGTGGGAAGTCTATAAATCACCACATTTAGCTGATGACACTACATGCACGGTCATATCCTCTTAAATACCTACCCCTGAAAGGTTTTCCACGATTCCTGACACCCTGAATATAAAAGATCTATTTTCCCAAATGGCCTGGAGTTGTAGGTGCCGTACCAATGGGAACTCTGTCGCTTAGAGCTAAAGAAAAATCCTAGAATGAGAAAGTCTCTTCTTACACATCAACTGACTTTACACTGATTTCCTTGGAGGGTCCTAGAAAATGGGAAGGGACGTTTGAGCTGGAGCAAAGCTAACCTGTCAGTCTGAGGCTGCTCTGACAAGGCCACAAGTCAGGGAAGCAAGTCTTCTTCCTCCTAAGCACATGCCAGGCATTATTGTCTTAAAGGGAACCTGGAGAAATGAAGACATTTACCACGCTTCCGATAGAGAGGGTTCAATACTGCGAGGGTGTCAATTCTCCCCAAGTAGGTCTATAAATACTTAATGCACTTCCAATCAAGACCCTGGCAAGGTTTTTCGTAGGACCTGACACGCTAATTTTGAAATCCATATTGAAACATAAATATCAAGAAAATCAAGATAATTAAAAGATATAAAAGCGAAAGGAGATTTGCCTTCTCTGATATCAAACATAGTATAAATTTATAGTAAAATTCTGCAGTATTGACTCAAAAAAGGCAAGCAGGCTGATAGACTAGAATACCAACTCTAGAAATATATATATATACACACATATTTATACATACATATATATATTCATGACACATATATATATATTCATGATACATAATAGACACTGAATAAATAGTTGTTGGCTAAATAAATAAAAGTGGCATTTTAAATCAATTGGGGTGGGACAACTGACTATTCATTAGGGGGAAAAATAGAGCTATATTCTACCAGTCACAAAAATCAATTCCAAATAACTTAAAGACCGAAGCATAAAGATATTCATAATATTTAGAAGAGACTATGGAACTCTTTGTTTATACCCTTAGGGTCACAAGGGCCTTCTAAATAAATGAAAATATGCAAAATCTATAGAGCAGGGCTGGCCCACCACCTGTCATTATGCAGTAACGGGAACGCAGCCTTGTTTCTGGCTGCTTTTGTGTGACAGTGGTCGTGAGTGGTTGTGGCAGAGACAGCAGAACTCATAAAAGTGAAAATATTTACTATCTGGCCATTTACAGAGACTGTGCTGACCCCTGACACAGAGTGAAAAGACTGATACATATAACTATCCCAGACATTAAGGGGCGCCTGGGTGGCTCAGTTGGTTAAGCGTCAGACTCTTGGCTTCAGCTCAGGTCATGATCTCTCAGTTCCATGAGTTCAGACCCCTCTGCACTGTCAGGTTTGGGATTCTCTCTCCTTCTCCCTCTCTCTCTTCCCCTCCCTGCTCATGCTTTCTCTGTCTCTCTCTCTCTTAAAAGTAAATTAAAACTTGGCTGTCACAATGATGCCATGAACTAAGTTGGAAGGGTAAAACACAGACTTGAAGGAAATATTTTCAACATACATCACAGACGAGATCATCAGTATTGAGGTTATGTGAAGACAGCTTATAAATTAAGGAGTCACTTTAACAAGAAAAAGACAATTACCCCTTAGAAGAGTGGGCAGAAGATATGAACAGGCAATTCACAGAAGATGTTAATGCGGTTGATAGAAACCCAAAGAGATACTCAGGCTCACTGATTTTATCGCTCAAGATCCCAGCAGGAAATAGAGGGTGAAATTAGGCAATTTGAGGAAAGTTTAATAAAGGGACCATTTACAGAGGTGTGGACCAGATTTAGATAACAAACAAGAGATGCTACAATATCCTGGGCTGGTAATTTTATACTATGAATATTTTACATTATATATATTTATCACAATAAAATAGCATGTATGCCCTCCTCCTCCAAAAAGGCACTAAAAAGCCAACTGTATGGTGTTTAAAAGCATTTAAATATAAAGACACAAACAGGATGGAAATAAAAGATGTAAACTGCAAAGAATAAGCAGAAAAAAGCAGGTGTGGCTATATTTCTATCAGAAAAAAAAAACAGATTTTGAGACAAAAATATTACTCTAAATAAGGACATTAAATGGTGGGTCCATCTATCAAAAAAAATAAGCCAAAGAACTAAATAATCTTAAATGTCTGTGTGCCTAATAATAGAGCTTCATATATAGAAAGTGAAAATCGACAAATTTAAATGCAGAAATAAAGATACCCACAGGTATAGTTTTTAACTGCTTCTTCTCAATAATTGATAGAGCAAATAGCAAAACAACACCAAAGATATGCATAGTTTGATAAACTGGAAGCTGTTACCACCTCAAGGCTTGAAGGTGCAAGACTAAGAGTAGAAATCCGGGAATGCTGTATGGAGAGAGCCGAGGGCAGGAGCTGTCCAGGGTGCCCTAACCCATGGGACCTGGCGGGCCAGCGAAAGACGGAATACAGTCCTCCCCTTCATTCTCCTCCTGTCCTCCGAACCTTCTGTTGGTTGAATCCAGATGGAAGATGAAGGACAAGGAGCCTGATGGGACAGTCCTTCGGGTCAGCTTCCTAGATAATCAGGCGCAGAGATGTGGAGAGTGGAGCTGGAAGGGCAAAGTGAGGATATTCAGCACATCAGTCATCCATGACCTGACGATCACAGCAACAATGAGACGCCCCTTTCCACCCACAAAGATGGTAAATATTTGTCAAGCGTGAGTGTTGTGAAACATGCCTTCACACACTGACTATAGAGAAGCGGTCAGCCGCTTAGGAGTCCAACTTTTCACCTTCCATTTAATTTTAAGTGTGCATCTATTATACCCCAGCAATTTCACATCTCTGTATCTAGAGAAACCCTTGTACTATTGCACAAAGAGGTATGTACAAGTATGTCCATTACAGCACCGTTTTTAAGTGAGAAATGGAAAACATCCCAGATTCCTATCAGTTGAGAAATAGATAGATTATATTATCTTTAAATGAACTGCATTGTAGTTATATGACAGAATACATGCATTAGTTTAAAAGAATAAGGTAGATTCTAATATAGACTATTATGGGTAGCTCTCCAGGAGGTATTATTGAGTGGAAAATGGAAGCTGTCCAATAATATGTATGGTATTTTATTTATGTAAGACATAGGCAAAATAATGATATTTTAAACATCAAGACATCTGCATCAATGTAAATTTGTGGCCATAGTCTAAAAGGCTATATATGTCATGATTAAGTATGAGGAGATGGTCAATTTTTAATAAGAAGAGTGTACGTATTGTTTGTTTGTGAGGTTAAAGATTCATTACCAGCACTACCCCCGCCGATGGCGACAAAGCCGAGCAACTAGCCCTGTTGGAATGCTCTGTCTCTCGCATGAAGCCTTCTGGTTCTGTCTATCAGAGTCCCTCCCTCCTGGGCACCATCTGGATCACAGATCTCTGTTCTAGCATGTGCCACAGTTGGTCTGAGACTAGGGTTCATGGCTTATGTGTCTGCTTTCCCTTCTGGACCATAATCTTCTTGAGCCCAAGGACTGTGCCTTGCGGTGGACACTCTTTGGTTCCTTTTCTCATCTCTACCCTCTTTCTGCCAACTGTTCGATGTTAAGTCTAATCTGTAGGTGACAGCAGTGCCCTCCGGGAACGATGCTTGTCAGTAACAAGTGCCTGGGCAACTGGCCCAAGTTGGACCAATTAGTGTCTCTTTCTGGAAAATGAGGACCTGGGAGAGAGAGAAAGCTAAACCTACACCATGTCACCTGCCGTGTTCTCAACTTGGGGACAGGAGAAGTGGACAAAGCTGTTCTGAAGAGAAGGAGAATGAGAAGACATGCAGAAGGGAACAAAAATCTGAACCCTGCTGGTGTTGGAGGACCTGACTCTGCCTTGCTTCAACAACATCTCTCGGTACCTTCATGTAAAGGTCATCCCTGCATCTTTATAAATGCCCATAGTTTTGACTGATATTGCTGGTAGGTTTCTGTCACTTGTAACCCAGAGAATTCTAATTAATAGTGAAGAGCTATGCACGTTGGCGTCTCCCCCTGTACCTACCTCAAGGCAGAGCCTGCTCCCTAGTAGCTGCTCTCAACCCATGTGCTGAAATGGACCAAAGGAGGCATCTGTTCCTGCCGCATACCCTGCCCAGGTACCCACCTGGCCTCTGTTTCAGACTTGTGGTGATTCAAGTTCACCACCTCCCAAGACACCCCATCCCACTGATGGGATGGGGCAGCTCCCACACTTTTGCGGGGCCCCACGGGGCCCTCTCCATCATGACAGCTCTGCAAATAGGAAGTCTTCTCTTTTCCAAGCTTTGCTTATTGCTCTCCATAAGGCACCCTTTCCACACCCCCCTTTCCCTGATCACGCTCCTCACAACAAACCCCCATTTGTCAGCGTCTCTTAGGATGAAGTGCCCCAAACTGACGCTCAGACTTCAAGCGCTTGCAGCTCATGAGTGACAGGGCTGGGGGAGGCCATAGTCAGACGCCACAGGCTGAGCATCAGTAAGGGGCTGTATTATGTTGCTGAGTATTTAGAAATGAATTATTATGTGTAGGGAACCACTTAGAAATTGCTCCAATGTAAAAAGAAAATTGCTCCAGTGTATAAACTCTTTGCTATGAAAAGTGAATGGAAAATGTGTTGATGCCCAGGATTTGGTGTGCTGATGTGAAGCCCTAAGTACACAGTGTCACACGGCGTGAGGCACACATCTCCGCAGTCGACCCCACAGTCCCTCCGTGACTCTGAGCCACTGGTACTTGAGGGGCGGCTGGCATCACCCTAGCTTGGAACTGAACCACAGACACTGCAAAGTCAGGGCACCCTGGAGCTGGGAGGGCACCCTAGAAGCCTAATCCCTCCATTTTACAGATAAGCCACCTTCAATCCATTCTGGGACCCGTGGGGACATTAATAAATTAATAATTAATAAGTAAATAAAATAAAGTAAATTTTACCTATGAGGACGCTAGCCCGAGGCGGTTAGATGGCCAGCCGAAGAGCATGCCGCAGGTTGGGGGTTCACGGCTCTTTCCTCCACACTTACCGTCTGTGAGAGAGAGCCCGCAGCCCGTAGGGGCAGCTCTTGGGTGTGAAGCAGTGTCTCATCTTCCCTGAGGACGGCAGGCACACACTAAGGGCCATTTGTTAACAGCCAGAAATCTAGAAGCAGCTGAACTGATCAAAGTTTGCAATTAGGGAGCATCTATCAGCCGGACTGCCCACCCAGAACGGGGTTCCCGGCCTGCCCCTTCCCCACAGGAAGCACGACAAATCAAATCAATATTGGAGTTAAATTCTGCCTTCTTCTTCAGTGTTGAATCCGTGAGACCATTAGGGACGGCAAGCGATCAGAGCACAGTATGGGCTCTAGGCTCACGTGCAAATCTCCGAACGTCTCCAGAGACACCAGCATCTCGCCTTCTCCTGCAGGAAGCCGGGACAAGTTGTCTCTCGGTGCAGTGACCAGACAGAACACGCCATGCCCTCTCTAATGACCTTTCTGGGCTCCATGGGGGAGAACTCATCTATTTCACCAGGAGAACGGTCGAACTCTCTCCCTACAGCCGTCGCACACCGTGACAGCTCCAGGCTGTTGGCGGTGGAGAGCGGCGTCTGAGGAAGAGCCTGGTCAGCTCCCTCCCCGTTCCTCGACGTGGCTCAAGGGTGGCCGGAGACAAGCACACTTCCTGGAGAAGCGTTTAGATCCTTCTGGAATTCCAAGGGTCTGAAACTTCATTTCCTCCCCGAGAAGTGACGGATGAGAAGGATACTAGAAGGGTCTTGGAAAACAACATGTGTCGATTATATACCAGCTCACGATGGGAATAAGCAGGGCACCAAGAGAGCTGGGCTCGATCCAGAAGGTGCTGGACAACAAACACGTCCAGCCTGAAGAATCCCAAGCCCGGGAGAAGCCATGAGTCCAACCCCACCCGGCCTCTGGCTTCCCCACTGCCCTGCGGGCACCCTTTCCAAACAGAATACCTCTCATTCATGGCTTTGCTTGGGCGCCCAGTTTCCGATGTCTTTCAAAAATAACATTTATCTGGCTTTGAAGGTCTTATTCTGGGGACATTTCTTATTTTCCTTCTTTCTTCTTTCAAAAAGAAAAAAGAAAGGGAAAAAAAAAACAGCAGCTTTGACTAGTCTGAGGGTGACACGAACGCCTGATTTTTATGCAATGTTGCAAGTGCCTTTCAGCAACACAATGGCAGGCTCTTTGACAATGTCATGCGTCTATTCAAAACAAGCGGCATGCCAGTCAGAGGCCTGGGCGTTTGCACAGTGCTTGTTCTCCGTAGTGATAAGGCATGTTAGATTTTCCCATTCTATTTGAGAAATAATTCTGGTCTTTTTTAAGTCCCCTGCTTTTTTGATTATTTTTTTCTTGCCTCTTTGCCGAACAATAGGACCTGTCCCTGTTTGATTCCTTCCGTGATGCCTGTGCGGTAACAACTTGAGAAAGAGAGAAAAGGAGAGTGGGGACAGGGCTGGGAGTTGAAGGGGGGGGGGGAGAATGTGACGGCTTAACAGCCCTGCCAGGTGCTGGCCAGAAGGGGGACAGCGGGAAGGAGGGGCTGGGAGATTAGCGCTGATAATTTTGTTGGGTCGATTTGGACAGCTCCTTTTGTCGGAAGCCAGGCTATGTAGGAGGATGGGTTAATTATCTAGCGGGCGTCTTGCTCCCTGGCTGGTCTACCACAGCTAATCCTCTCTGTCCCTTTAGCAGGTATGCAGCCCCAAGAATGGGGACGTCCGCTTCCTTCCCCTGCTGGAAATAGGATGGATAAAAAGAGAGAGAAAGAAAAACAAAGGCGAATGGGCTCAGGGATGAGAGTTGGGAGGGTGTGAAGTCATCCAGCTTTGCAAATGGAGAGAAAAAGCCCCCACCTACCTTCTCTCCCAGCAGGCTCCTCAACTAGGATTAGCTGTCTTCAAATAGACATCTCCTCCCAACTGGGGTTAGCAGTTGCCTTTTGCTGCGTAATAAACCACGTCCAAACTTAGTGGCTTCAAACACTCACCATTTCCTTCTATCACAATTCTTCAGAGCAATTCTGGGCTGGGCTGGGCTTAGCTGATCTCAGCTGGGTTCACCGATGTGCAGGTGGGGTGGCTGGAGATGGGCCCAGGTGGTCCATCACACCCCTGGCGGTTGGCTAAAGCCGTGAGGACGAGTGGGCCACGTGTCTGTCATAATCTAACAGGCTGGTCTGGGGAGCTGAGCCCCAAAACAGCAAGAGGGCAGCACCAGAAGTGTGTGAACTTTTCAAGCCCCTGTTGGCATTGGCCAAAGGCGTATGGCTACACTCAGGCCATTAGTCATGTCACCTGCTCAGGTCACAGAGTGGAGAAATAGCTCCTGGACTCCATCTCAGCATCAGAACCAGAGGGAGGAGTCTGTGGCCATTTTTTTCTTTCATCTGCTACAACTTGAATAGCCTCTCTCCTCTTTCCCCGCCGGCCCTGTGAAGACACGTACACTAATGTTTGATTTACACACCTGGTTCAAAGCTCCGGGAGACCTTCTGTCTTGAGTGCAACACCAGAGACCCTCATGTTATTCATTCTCTCTGCATTTCTGATAACTTGTACCTGTTCTTTTGCTATTCCTCTCTTTCCCCTGGCAGAATTTTGGAGCTAGCCTCAACAGGCTACTCCCTGTTTTGTGAATAAGGAAATCGGGGCCCAGAAAGGAGGAAGGATTGGTGCACCGTTGCCCATCAAATCAGTGGAATGCCCGAGACTCAACTCTCCAATTCTAAGACTCCATATCAGACACCTCAGTAAATCACTGCACGCCTTTCCTCTACCAACAGAACTAAACGGAAAATGCCTCAATGCTGCGTACGTGTGTTTATGCCCTATTTATTACCAGCAAAAGATTCAAAGTGATTCCCACACCAAAACACAAAACAAAAAGGAACAGAGCCTTGAAGGGACACAGAAGCAGTAGATGGTCCTGGCTCCTGAAATGAGTAGATTATACCATTTGGGTAGATTTACTCTGGATTTGTTGGCAGCGGAGGCAAAAGACGGATATTCATTGACTTATATAGTTTTGTTTTCTTTATTTTTCTAACAAAAGAAAGCATACAAACTCATCTGTTGAGACCATTTATTTTGCTGGCACAAAACTCAAGCAGACATTGACTGGACATATCTTGCTCTCTACAGAACATCGACCAGCTTTCTGGACACCTTCTTCCTTCACAGTTCCAAAAGCACATTTATTGGCCGCGTCCCTCACCCCCTGCCCTGCACTGCATGGCGTGGGGTGCTGCCCACAGTGGGCGCTCAATCAATGCTGCAGGCTGATTGGTGACCGACCTCAGCAGTTTTGACTCCACGCCGGGAGTTGAGTCCCCAGCCCTGGGTGAGTACACAGAGCTATCCGGAAGGCTAAATTAATTGATTTAGCATCGATTGGGCTGCAAACCTCTGTTCGATATCTCCAGAATCTACAGACCCTCCAGTGGAAGGAGCCCCTTCAAATTCCATCCGGGTTTCCTCTAAGCAGCATAAATTTATAAATGGCTGTGCAGACCAACCAGGCCAGAGTCCTTGCCCTGCCCCCACCATCTACTCTCGAGTGGCTCTGGACAGATTCTTTTACTTCTCTGGAGAGCACGTGCCCCCTCATGCATCCAGGTGCTCTGGCATCAAGAGAGGGGGTGTGTGCAAGGCTTGGAGTGCCGCGGCGATGTAAGGCCTCAGGGTGGTAATGCTCCGAGTCTCAGCTCACGACTCAGGAAAACTTGTGATTGTTAGCCTCAGGCCTTGCCTAGCTGATTCCACCCAAACCTTGTGCCTTGTCCTACACAGCAGGTGTTAGAGAAACAAAAGGAAAAGAAGTCAAAGAGTCTCCACATGCCCCAACTACAACCACAGGAGCTAATATCACCTGGTGGCACTTTATGGGTAGATGTTCTGGGTCCCCAGCAGTGGGAGATGGGAGATAGAAGGTCCTTCATCTGTGGCAGTCTGGGCCCCTGCAGCATTGCTGTGGTCGGGGGCTATGCCCCCCAAACTCTGACGTGCATATGAATTCCCTGGAGTCTCGTTAAAACACAGATGATTCAGTGGGTCTGGGATGGGAGTCTGAGAATCTGCACCTCTGGAAAGCTTGCAGGCTATGCCAGTACTGGGTCTAGGGACCACACCATGAGCACCACCAGAGATCAAAGGACCCACGGAGGGATGGGATTCTGTATCTGGTATCGGTGCGCCCAGCTCGGAGTGCAGTTCTGTGGTTCACAGATGGCCCTGGAGTTCAGAAGCAGGTGGTTAAGGGAGCACGAAGCTTGCAGAGGGGCGTTTGCTATCCCTGTGCATTCACCATAGCCAGCATTCTTTCTGGAACTCAGGGTAGGAGGAGGTAGGAATGAGGGCTTGAACTTTACGTTCTACCCCTGGCGGGCCTACTTAAGGGTCTGAAGGGGGTGGGCTGTTAAGCAATCTGGCTTCCCACCATGTTAAACCAACAAATAAAATCACACAGGGACACACTGTTTACTGAGCATTCAGTATAACCCATACCGTACTCTACTGTACTATAATATATTATACTATACCTTTTCACTAACACCGTTTCATAGATGAAAAACCCAGAGGCACAGAGAGGTCAAGCAGGCATCCTAAGGTGATTCAGTCAGCAAAGGCCAAGTCAAATCCAAGTTCGGGGCTCCAAAGTCTACTACATTTTTCTAGGACACTGCATGAGCCCAGAAGTCAACAAGCCCGACAGACATGAGCCCAGTGAGGAGCGCCTGGCCTTGAATGCAGCAGATGCGAGCAGCCAGGGGGGACATCTGTCTCCCCCCTGAGAGGAGGAAGGCCACCACATGGGTCCTGCCTTCCTTTCCTGCTCCAGGAGGTGCTGCCCGGTGCAGGCCAGGCACAGGCTCACAACCACACGTCATCAAGGGGACAGAGGGGAGTGTGCAGAGATTCTAATCAATTACTTAGAGAACTGACAGTCTGGGGGGTTTTGCTTAAAAACAAGTAAAAATATGTCACTTGCTTTTTATTATTTTTTAAGAGTGCAGGTAGATATGGGACTTCAGCACGAATAACCTCCGTTCCGTGTGCCGATCAGATAGATCCTTAAACTTCCTAAGTGCTTCAAGTGTACACATTTTAACTTGAAAAATTACCAGGTTTGTCTAAAGACAAATTTTCAAACATAAAACACGAAGCTCATTTGAAGAGAGGAATTCTCCAATGGAATGAACCCGGGCTGTCATAAAGAAGTTAAACCAGGCATAAAGGAAAATGTCAGATGTGTGGGACAGCCAGATGTCTCTCCTCTTTTTTCTTTTTTTAATTTTTATCACGTAGACCAGATTATAGTGAATGTCTGAATGTCTGAGGCTGGACATCAGAGAGCCGGGTGGGGAGTGAGCCTTGGTCTCCTGGGTGAGGTTGACCTCTCTCCTGGAGAATACTTTTTTCCTAACTTCTAAATAAAGCACTCTAGAGTGGCACATTTATAACCACCGAAGAATTACTCAAATAAGAGACACTGTCAGCTATTTATTTTAAAAGGCTTTTTTCCTGAAGGAGAAGAGAAAAAAAAAATCTCTCCACTTTCCTGCACGTCCCTTCAAAAGGATTGTGAGTGGATTGCTCCCCGGCTTTTTTCTCCCTCCTTGGGAGAGGAGCCCGTCTCCTCCTGGTCTGAGGACTGTTCCTGCTCCCCTGTCTCTCTCTGCTCTGGCCCCAGCCACGTTATCTGTCCACCCCAGGAATCTCGGCTCCCGAAGTGGGCTGGGGGGTGTAGGGTTGGGGGTGCACAGGGGTTCTTAATTAAATCCCAGAAATGGCCCTCACCGCAAAGAAGGAGGGGAAGAGGGTGGGAAGCAGTGAGGGGGAGAAAGGAAAGCAAAACCCAAGGAAGGAAGGACACAAGAAGAGAATGGTTGGAGGAAACAGAGAGGGGTGGGAAGGGAGGGGTCCGGGGGTTCCCAGCTCCTGCTGCCTTCCAGAAACCTCTCCGATGAGTCCCGTTTCCAGTCATGCCCGAGCTGTGGACTCAAAGCCGTCAGGTCATTCCAGCGCTTCCCTTTGCAGAAGGCCTGGGTGGCGCGGGCTAAGGCTGGGTCTGCCCAAGGGCTCCAAAATGAAAACAAGAACAGGCTTGTGTTCATGCAAATGCCAGAAAGATCTTCTTTGGGAACAGCAAGGAGCCTCGCACTGTGTTAAGGGCAGCGTTAGTTTGATGGACTTCTTTTTCCTTCAGGTGGGCGTCCCCCCGGGAACAGTAGGCACCCCCCTAACCGAAGGCTGTTGGGGTGAGAGCGGTACTGGGACCCCTTCCCCATCTGTCTGCTTTCTCCAGTCTATATAACCCGCTTTCTCCCAGTATATATAATCTGGTTTGTGCCAGTCTATATAATCCTGCCTTTTTCTCACGCACCAGCTCAAATTCTTTCTCCATCAGGGACCCCGTCCTATCAGGACTGGTCTCTTTCTATAAATGCTTTTCTTGTCCTTGAGAAACAGCCCCGACCTCCTCCTGTGCTATGTTAATTATTTGAGTGCTCATCCAAGGCCAAGACTAGCCTGGTTCATTTTCCTATTTGCCACAGTGTCTTGTGCAGAATGGGCGTTCAACAAAGACCCAGAATTGCTAATAGTAGCCAACACGTGATGCGCTGCAGGAGGGCGGGCATGGCTCTGGGCGTTTTGCATGTGTTACTTCCGATCTTCAGAACAATCCCACGAGGAGATGCTGTAGTTGGCCTCAAGTTCAAGAAGAGGCAACCGAAGTAACGTGGTTGACCTTGCCTGAGGTGGCACAGCACATAGGTAGTGGAGGTGGGATTTGAACCGGGTGTCTGGGGCTAATGCCTGCTCGTTCAGCCACTACCTTGGAAGTCTTACCTGCTACCACTTGGGGTAATTAGGTTAACATTTTTACCAGGCTCAACAGTCCAACCACGGGACCGTCCATGAGCCTTAAGTTTTGTTTTGTGCCCGGCATGTGTATACTGTACCTTTTGCTCACTACTCTTGCATCCCAACCCTGCCTGGACTTTCACAGCACGACAGTCCTATATGATTCAGAGGTGGGTCTGCCAGACCCACAGCCATTCTCTTTGCTGCATCGCATTGGATGTGGCATCAGAGCAGCTTAGGAAAGATCAGAGTGTCAAGCTTCACTCATCTACATCCCTCACAGGGTCGTTGCAAGAGTTAAGTGTGATAATAATGTAAAGTACCTGTGACAGGGCCTGGCACACGATTATTCATGATAATGACCATGATGACTTTATCATTCGGTCATTGTGAAGTACCCGGTGATTAGCACCCATCTGAGATCTGGCATCTCAAACTCCACTTTCTCCATGAAGCCCTCTGTGATTACGCCAACTCTCTTTACTGAAGGGGCCGTGCTCTTGTGCCCTGCACCACATGGCCCAGCAGCAGATGAGGTGGCCTGCTGAGGAGACTCTGGCTGGTTTGCAGGGACTGCCCGAGGAGAAGGAACCCTGTGGCGGGGAGCCCTGGGTCTCTGGAGTCGGCGACACAGCTCTGAGCAGGTTCCCAGCCTGTGTACTCACTACGCACTCCCACGGACCATCATTCCCACTCACTACAACATGCACAGGACTCTCTGGACCCTGACTCTCTCTGACCCCGAGTCAGACCGCCCCAAGTTCACAGCCAGGCTGAACCACCTGTTACCGTGCAGTCGCGGACCAATAACTTACCTCTTTAATCCCTGGTTTCCTTGCCTGAACGCTGGGAATGTGACTGCACTGCTCACAGCCCTGTGGTGACAGTGGAGGCACACAGCACGTGTAAGTGGCCGAGCGCAGAACGGCGTGAGCAGGAGCTCAATAATGTCAATTATTATTTTTAAAGCCTGAACAGAGGGGAGGACACAGAGGAGGTACTGCACAGATGTCCATCGATCACTGAATTCCTCCTGTATAAAGCCCGGGTTGTGGCTCTTCCTCCAAAGAATTCTGCTTGCAGGAGCTGACTGCGCCGTGTAACACGGGCGGGGGCGGCGGCTGTGGGCAGAGATGGAACGGGGCGAGGAGCAGGGTGCACGTGCAGTGCAGGTCAGAAGGGATTTGCCCAGGACTCCACATGTGGCCCTGGCTCAGTGTGGGTGTCAACGCTTCCTGCAGGCAGGGCTGCCCTTCTGTGTGCGTCCAGCCACCAGCAATGTGCATGTGAGATGCTGGAGACGCTGCTCCTCACCTGCCCAAGTCCCCAGGCCTCTGATGCCTGCATTCCGCCTGGCCCCTTAAACGTGCAGGCACCGCATTACTGAGGAGGCAGGTGTGGACCATTTGCAACGATAGAAAAAAACCCAAAAACCCTTCTCGGGGAGTCAGATGACCCGAATGTCAGGTGGGTCTAGCACTGTCTCTCTGGACACTCACCGCTTCTGTTGGCCTCGGGTTCCTGCCCTCTACATAAGGATAGCCAGCAGATCTCCCTTCTGCCTTAGGAGGTTTCTAGAAACCTCAAATGAGATAACACATCAGAGAACATTGAAAGGCATAATGAGCTACTCAGAAGTAAAAGATTGTAAGCATAATGAATATAACAATTATTCATTGTCATAGATCCCGCAAGACCTGTGGGCCTTACACTTGTCCATGCACTGTGCCCCTGCCTCTCTGTTAAGAGTATATGTAAGCTGGTTTTGGAAGGCTTCAAATGGCTGTCCTTATGAAAATCTCAGAAGAGCATGGCAGGCAGAGGGGGAAGTATGTGCAAAGGCCCTGTGGCGGGAAGGAGCTTTGAGTGTCCTAGGAATTGGCAGACTGGTGTGGCCAAAACACAGCGAATGGGGGTGCGGTTGGAGAGAGAAGTGATAGCAGGTGATTGGTAACATTTGATGAATGAACGAAGGAGTTGGGGGTGAGGGAGGCTGCTGGAGGGTCTTGGGGACCTACCCTTCCTAGGGGTTCACATCCGTGTAGTGCCACGGACCGCTGGAGCGAGCTCGTCCTGGACTCTCTGCGGGGCCGCCCGCTCTGATGGCAGGGACCCCCGTCGGAGCTCCGCCAGCTCACCTGGCTCTCGGATGCCAGCCAGAAGCCCTGGCCTTTCCACTCGGCTGACCCTGTCCACTCTGCCCACTCCGAGAACCCTCCTTGCCTCCCGTCTGGCTCCCCCAGGGGGCCGCTGCCCATGTTTATGAAAACCGAACATGTCATTCACACCGGCACCTCTGGCCTCGCACAGCTGAGGATTAGGAGCCACTATTTTTACCTCTCCTTTCTGTCGCTGGACTTTACAAGCAAAGGCCAGTCTCCCCCTTGGCGGTTCCGGAACCTCGCAGACAGTAATGAGTCCGGGGTTGGTGTTAAGCTCAGATGTCAGACAGAGTGGCTGGGGCCTCCCGAAACGCTCAGAGAGCCGCCAGCTTCTCCCTCTGCAAGGTCAGCTTGTGTGTAACACTTCATGAAATTGCTCAAACACTGAGCCGTGTCTTTAACCAAGACCTTTAATGTTATTTTCTGCAGACTTAATAGAGGAACATTAGCATACCTGTCAAGTCTTCCCATTTAAACTCGGAAGCAAGTGAAGTTTAAAGTGCCTCCTTCAGCCCACAGTGGATTTAGCTTCAAACTTTGGTTTAAGAAAAGGGAAAAAAAAAAAGGAACGGGGAGAAAGAAGGAGGGGGGATCCTCTGTGGGGCCGTGTGACGAAGCAGAGAATGTTCCGTCGTCGCGATCTCCTGCCGACTCTCTCTTCCCGCCTCCAGGAAGTACGCCTGGGTTGAGAGCAGTGGAGGCAAGCCTCTGTGTTGACTAAGAAGTGGCCCTTTCTTGTCTCAGATCTGCAGCCTGGCTGGATCCCCACGGGGCCAATTAGTCCGTTTCCCTGCCCCCCAAGCCTGCTGCCCAGAGCAGAGACCTGAACCGCTCTGGGGAGACCTGAAAACCAAGGCACAGCGCGGAACCGGGAGGATGCGGTCCTGCTCACACGGCCTGCGTAGCTCATTTGGGCTTGAACTCGGAGGCTGCCCTTTTTCTGAAAGGCCTGGGTTGTGTGGATGACCACTCAGCTCTCCTCCTGCCCTGACGGGGTGAGAAGAAGGAGGGAGCCAACAGGTGACGGCCAGTGAAAGGACCAGCGCCGGCCTTCCTGGCTTTGGGAAGGAGTCATTGCTCCCTGGGTGGAGCTCGGTGCTCCGGGGGAAGGGCTGAACCACGGAGCTCCCGATCAGGCCTGTCTGCTGCCCTGGGGCACCCACCACAGGTAGGGTTTGTAAGGACAGTGCTGGCTGGAGGATGCCCCTTGTCCGTGAGACACGGGGATCTACTTAGGACACATCAGAGATCTTGGGCAGACCAGAGGGCCGGCACTGGGCCTCGGCGAGGCCCATCTGTGAAATGGGTTCAAGGCCAGCTCTCACAGAGCTGGGGGTGGAGCGGGCTTGGGTACCCAGCATGCCTGGGGGCACCTGGAGCCGGGGCGATCAATGTGCCGCTGCCATTAAACTGCTAATCGTTAATTATCTCCCTTGACACCGCATAATGTGCTGCCCAGGCGAAAATAAAACTGCTTGAACTTTCCCACCAAGTTCCGGCTTTAAACAAATTACTTGCATCAAAACTATTTACAAAAATGAGTAATTTTAGACATTTGTCAGACTCTAACATGCTTTAATTAGCACCGGCTAATAAAGCCCTCTTGTAATGAAGCACACATTCATCCCTTGTTTTTATTTAAGATTTTTGCTTATGATCATTTTTTAAAACAATCGGACGTCTGGCTTCCAGAACACACGGACGCGCGAGGGGGTGAGCCTGTGCTAAGTGACTCATGTTGCCCCGAGGGCAAGAGGGAGGGGCCTTCGCGCCTAAACTGGAGATCGATGCCGCTGCAGTGGGCGCTGCTGCAGACTGGTGCTCTCGCCCTCGTGGTCCCAGGGGGCACATCGGCCGGCCTGACTCGTGTCTGGATGCCAGTAGGGAGCAGGCAGGTCTAGAAGGAGCTCACTAGCCTCCCTGACAGTCTCCTTCTGAGAGGCTTTCGTGGTGACAGTTCACTCTCAGCGCAGGGACCTGTCACTTGGAGATCAGCATTTTAACTACCCCTTGCCCCTCAGAAAAAAAAAAAGAAAGAAAGAAAGAAAAAACAGGGACGCCTTAATTTGCCCTTCTGATTGGCTTGATGCCCGTCAGAGGGACAAGCCGTCTCTGGCTGAAAGGGACCCGGTCTTGGTTCTCGGGCTGCCTTGCTGGGCCTCACATGGCCGGCTTGCTCTTGGGGAGGCTCAGCAGGGCTGCCCGTCCCCTGTGTGTTTGCTAGAGGGACGCGGCCGGCTCAGGCAGCTGGCGGCCTCGGGGGTTACCTGGTGTCCTGCCTAAAGTCTAAGGCTTCGCCCTCCCCGTGAGACTCTGGTGCTGAGTTCGGGTCCCTAAGGAAACGCATTTGGGAACTTACATTACAGTGGCAACACAGCGTCATCTGGGAAACTGCTCTGCCCCCAAGGGCTGGTGCGGGTCTTAGTCTATAAATTCATGCTCCTATTTGGCGAACACAGACCCCTTCTCACCCCCGGAAATCCTGCTTCACCTGCCGCACCGCTGAGAAGACTCACACGTGACCGACAGTGTGTCCCCAGGGCGGCCTCGCTCAGGTTCTGTCGAGGTTTACTATCTGTAGCTGGTGCTGCTGAGTCAGGTTCTAAAAAGTTCGTAGTGTTTGTTTGCCTTTTCAAAGTGCGCGCCCTCGCCCAGGCCCTCCCTGCCTCTCTAGGGTCAGGCTCACTCGCCCGCAAATACAGCATGGCAGCTACCAGCACCCGTGGCTAGTGAGCGTTTAATGAGGCTGGTCCAAACGGAGATGTGCTGGCGTGCCTGGGGGCTCAGTCGGTTGAGGGTCTGACTTCGGCTCAGGTCACGATCTTACAGTTCGTGGGTTCGAGCCCCGCATCGGGCTTTGTGCTGACAGCTCGGAGCCCGGAGCCTGCCTTCAAATCTGTGTCTCCCTCTCTCTCTGCCCCTCCCCCATTCATGCTCTCTCTCTGACCCTCTTTTGCTCATACTCTGTCTCTCTCTCTCTCAAAAATAAATAAACGTTAAAAAATTGAAAAACAAAGACAAAAAAACAAATGGAGATGTGCTATCATTGCAAAATGTACCCAGAGCCTCAGCATGACGCAAAGAATGTAAACTACCTCAATACTTTTTACGTTGATTTCTTGTTAAAAGGATACTCATTTGACTATGTTAGGTTAAATAAAACATATTAAAACGAATTTCACCTGTCGCTTATTACTTCTTAAATGTGGCGGCTGGAATATTTAAAGCCGCACTTAGAACATTCATTATGTTTTTATTGGGCAGGGCTGATCTAGAGTGAGGACGTCTCCAGGCTGGACCTGGATCTGGTCCAGCTCCAGCACCCAGCGGCTATGTGACCTTGGGCGTGTCTTTTCACTTCTCTGGGCCTCAGTTCCTTGAGCTTTAAAAGGGAAGGTTGACTACTCAAGATCTAGTCCAGTTGTTAAGTACCTTTGGTTGGATAGAATGGGATTTCCATCCCTCCAGAGACCTTCAAGAAGAGGAGGAATTCTCTAGGCTGACTTTAGTGTTTGGGGGGCTATAATGACCTCTGGCGTTTCTGAATGGCCTCTGTCACCTCGTACCTTCCCTTTCTAGTTAACCTACAAGGTGCACTCAGGCTCTCAAAGGTAGGGCCTATGAACTCTGCTATCTCCACTTGGGTTCTCCCATTTTCCTCTGCCAGGCTGAGCAGCACCTGGGGAGGGGTGCCCCTGTCCCGTCCTGTAACCCGTGCTGATATGTCACTGATCTGCACAATTCGCTCTAATAGCTCCCCAGGTGGATTCCAGGGAGCAATGAGCCGAACATAAAAATCCCTTTATTATTGCCATTTCACTTTTATATACCCATCAAGCTTTCATATTTAATCTCCTACATCACAATAGCTGATCATTTTTAACATTTGACATTGATAGAGTGCCCACCGCTATTATTCTGACATACTATAAAACATTACACCCATTTGCAATAGAAAAGGCCAAGAATCAATACCCAGCCCCATTTTCCACTGTGGCTGTAAATCACGAAGCACCTAACAAATTGGTTTAAGTAGAAGAAACTTCAGAACCCATGAATGGCCTGAGCAACCCACACCCCCTGTTAGATCTGACAGGGACCTGGATGCCTGTGGGCTGGGGAGGTGGGTGCTGGGGGGGGGGGGGGGGAGCAGGCTGCTTCACGAGGCAGCCAGATTTTCCAGGAACAAGAATGGTCCATCCAGCTGGGCCCCCAAAACACCCAGAGAACAAAGGGCATCTCTCTTCTGCTCATGTCTGTATCAGCTCTTGCTTTATAGCAAGTGACCCCTGATTGGGAAGCTGGTGACTTCCTACTTCCTACCCTATCTTTCTACTGGTTCCGACACCCAGCTTCAAGATTACCATTTTGCCAGCAAGCCCATTCATTGGAACCGCCAGATGTTAAACTGAATTGATGGGCTATTTAATCAAATTGACTTTAGGATGAATTAATTGATCAGTTCTGTCCCCAAATGAGCGGAAGGTAAGGAAAGTGGTGATTTAGGCATTGCTTAAAATATTTAGGTTAATAGGTCAGCCTAAATATTCAGTCATGATGCTCGTATGTGAAGTGAATGACACTTTCACAATCCAGAAGTTTGGAATATTCAGAAAATTGCCATCATTTTTCATTCTTTGGGTATCATCTAGATCCCGCCTAAGGCTGTGCTCATTTCGTTGGACTCCACTGAAAGCTTCTTTCAGCTCAAGCTGCCTCGTTGCAAATACATGAGCCCTTGGCCTGACTGTCGTCGCTGGGGTGCTGGAACATTCTGACAACACAAGGACCCAGCTTGGAGAGGAAAGAAGGGAGAAGCAGCTTATTTGTCAATTTATTTTAAGTTCAGGACTGGGTTTCCTGCAGAAGTCTGGTGTACAAGTGTGCACATTTACCTGACTTTCCAGCAGCAAGTATACATACTTCTGAGAAGTCACACACATACCAGATTCTTCTAAAACAAATTCCTTTTTCCTATTAGCTTACGTGATCCTTTCAGAGATGATTTGCCTGCATTTCAATTAGCAGGGAGTGATTCTTTATGCTATCTGTCTTACTCAGCCTCTGAACGGTCCTACATAAAATGAGGAGCATTTGTAAATGAGATTCTTTGGTAAGGGAACATTTTCCAGGGCTTTGCAAATGATTCTAGTCATTCCCTGTTCACGTTTGGAGTGACGCATGTAGAGGTCACGGGGTTCTGTTCTGCAGCGGTGTTTTTGGAAGTTTGGAATGGTACAAGGAACCTCGGATTCCAAGTCGGGAGTCTGAGCTTGCCATTTCCCAATTGGCTGGTTGCAGAGAAAGTCAGCTATATGAACTCTTTATGCGTTCGGTTTTTTTATTTGTATAGTGGGAATAATAATTCCCAATCTCTTTCATAAGATCCCTAATGAGGAAATGAGAAAATGCAAGCAGAAGCATTTACTATTATTGTTATTACTGATAATATAATAAGAAGAATAAAATACAGTGAGGAAAGAAACAAGATAGAGCACTCTTACACCAAGTCCTATTTTATGTCGATGGGAGCAGAGCTCCATTTACTCAAGACTAACCTCACAAAAGGCTCAAATCTAGGCATCGCAGAGCGTCAGAAAGACAGTCAGATATAACTTGTTCCTAGAAGGCTTCTAATCTTAAAGAAAAGTCTAACCTTTGCCATGTATTGCTTTTTCCTTGAATATGTATTTGAACATATTTCAGTGAATTTATTTACTCAGTCACCAAACATTTATTAAGTGTCTGTTCTGTGCTCTGTCCTAAGTACATATATAAACAGACAAGATATGGGCCCATGTGGACTGTGTATGTATGAGGTTGTCAAGTTTTCTGGTTGTCAGAATCATTTTTGAGGTCCTAATTCCAACATTCGGGCCCGCTGGTCTCTATGAAAGCACACGATTAGCCAGAAGTCACCACGACCAGGAATCATCAAGCAGTTTTGGGGGGCAGGGGGGTTATGTTGAGATCCCAGATTTGCGGGTTTCCTAAAACTGTGGCACAACCAGGAGCTGCTGGGTCAGCCGGTGGGTGACCACTGCAGAGATGCAGAAATGGGCCAAGTTCCTTGTTTTTAGCCCACATTTCTGCTTCTGACCCACTCAAAAACAGCCTGGTTTGCTGGGTGCCCTGGACTGCAGGTCTCCTGTCTGTGGGCCCAGAGGAACCCCCTGAAATCCAGCAGGGGACGGTTCGTTTTAAAAATTTTTTTAATGTTTTTATTTATTTTTGATACAGAGAGACAGAGCATGAGAGGGGGAGGGGCAGAGAGAGAGGGAGACACAGAACCGGAAGCAGGCTCCAGGCTCTGAGCTAGCTGTCAGCACAGAGCCTGACGCGGGGCTCGAACCCACGAACATGAGGTCTGACCTGAGCCGAAGCCGGAGGCTTAACCGACTGAGCCACCCAGGCGGCCCGGGACAGTTCTTTTTATACTAAGTCTCTGTTTAGAGCTTGAGTAAGTGGAAAGGGAAGACCGGGGAAGAGGGAGAAGGGTCTAAGTCAGCACCCTGGTGACTTAACCATATTGTCCTCTGAGCTAAAGCCATACTCCCAAGGCTGTTCCCTTTTACGGTTCCTGCCAAAGAGCTTTGCCAGAACATCTTGCCCTCTGTCCTCTCGTGTGCCCTGTGTCATCTCAGCAACCATACAGAGGACCTAGGCTGGGTGTCACCGTTTTCCGTCTGGTGGATGGTGTTTAAGCTCCGAGCAATGCAGTGACCTCCCGTAGCCAACAGACATATGATCCGTAAGGACAAAGACAGCAACGGCCTTGATCTCTCTGCCCTTGGTGTGATTCTAAAAAATGGTAGATTCTTTTTTAATGTGCATTTGTGAAGTGAATGAAAGAACGAACACGTGACAAAAGGAAAGATGGTCTATTAGGGCTGGCCCAGGTGTTGGACCCTCTCCTGGGTGCCGGGGCCGGTGAGCTGGGGGCTCTCTAGCGTCACCGGGGAGCCTGGACCTTAGCCCCGGCCCTTGCGCTGAGGTCTTGTCGTTCTCAATAATCAGGTTGTTTCAAAGGCCGCCGGAGCCTTGGGCAACCCTCTCGCTGCGGCCCTGAGTGGCCCTCTCAATGCCTATTTCTGCCTCTCTCCCAAGCCTCAGTGACGTTTGACATGCAAGCCTTCGTTTTGCCTTGTGGTCTCGCCTCCCCTGGATGGAGAGCTATTCTTGGCTTGTACCTGCTCCTGCTGATTTTGCAATATCGTGATGTCAGCTAAATGAAAATGCCTCATATTTCCACAGACTAGCTACCCAGCGTCCTTTGATGGGAGCTGATGTGGGGAGTAGTTTGAGGTGAGACAGCAGCAGAGGAATGAGAAGGTCTTCGAAGAGAAGCTGGGGGCCGGCCAGGAGCCCCCTTGCCTCTGCTCCGGGGGTTCTCGGTCCAGCCAGCTGGGAGCCTCCCGACAGCCTCTCCAGGCCGGGAGCTCCGACCTCGCACTCAAGTCCATCTCTTGAGCCCAAACATAAGTTCCATTTCTTCTTCCTTGGTCCTCGGTAGATTTGGCGGAGCCTCCTTTCTGTGGAGCCCAGGTTACCCAGCCAACCTGTAGAGTGTCTCTCCTGAGTACAAGATAGCCTTGCTTCTGAGGGTTCAGTGAGCAGCAGGCTGGCCTCGAGGGAGGACCTAGAGTGGCCAGACTTCCGCATACCCTTGGGGTTATCTGGTTTCCAGTAACAGAGAACCTTTGTGAGCAGTGAGTTTCAAAGGCCAAGCTCAGATCCTGCCCTGGTGAATGAGGAGGACAAAGAAGCACAGACCTTACTCCCAAGCAGCCCTGGGCCCAGGAGGTACTGAGGATTCTGTTTTTCAGGCCCGATAGAGCACCCCCATGTGCCCTCTGTCCCTCCTTCCTCTCGGCCCAGGTGGCCAGGACCCGGGCTGCCTTCTGGGCTCTCAAAAGTGACCCTTCGGTATCTGATCTCCCATCTGCTGGGCTAGGCATGTGGAAGAGACAGCTGGCACAGCCCCTCCCGGGGGACTGCAATTAGGGGATATTTAATCCTGTCACCTGGTTCATTTGCAGTGATGGATTTGGATTGGAGCGCTGAGTGGCGCCAGGAGGATATTGGATTACCGGGGCCCGTCCCCTTCACCCCTCACGCAGGCCGGCCGCCCCTGCCCTGCACCTGTCTTCCCTGGCCCCAAGGTGAGCCACCTGGCTCCCATGGGTTAAGAGCAAGCGACCCCCAGGGATATTTTACCTGAAACTTCCCGCACGCAGGAAAACTTTATGGGCTTTCCAGCTTGATGGATCTTAAAGCAGCCTTTGGGAATGGTGGATGATCTCTCCTCGCGGCAAGGTCCATGTTTCAGGAGAGACGAAAGTTTGGGACCAGACAGGGGGTTTCACCCCCTCCCCCAAGACACGGCTTGGCAGCAGCCACCTCCCACGACCCAGGCCAGACAGGAAGCTTGTCCTCCGGGGCGGGGCGGGGGTGTGTGCACAGTGGTTCAGGGGATCCCCCATTGCACCTGGAATCAAATCCCAGCGTATCGCCACAGGTTACTGAGGCTGGAGGACTGGCCTTGGCTGGTTTTTGTCTTGATTCTCCCACGTTCTCACTCCTTATGCACAGGTGTGTGTGTGTGTACATATGTGCGTGTGTGCAAGCATGTGCTCATACCTTGGAGTTTCCTGTTTAGCTCCTGCCTCAGCACGTTGCACCCACCATTCTCTCTGCCTGGTAAATAAACCCTCTCCTTACTTCTTTCCAAGGCTGGCTTCTCACTACTCTTCAGCTCTTGGCTCAAATATTGCAACTTCAGGGAGATCTTCCCTGCGCCCTGTCTAGGACATCACTGTTTTCTCCCTAATGGCATCGATACATTATCCTGTAGAAAATTAACTTGCTGATTTTCTTTTTCTCTCCCTTCAATATCATCGCCATGAAACTGGTGAACTTTTCTCCTCTCTCGTTGGCAGCTCTATTCCCGGCACCTAGAATAATAGCTAGCACATTGCAGGAGTACAATAAACATTTGTTGAATCGATGAGTGCGGGGTGTTGTAGGGTGAGCTGGGAGGCTGTGTCTCTGGATATTGTTGGGGGACAGGGTGCTCTGTGCATTGGAGCAATGAGTCGCCTGCTCACCCCACCCCCACACAGTCACCCCCAATAGCAGGGGCCCATGCTTTCCCATTGCCAACGCTGAGAAAGATAAACAGTTGTCACCCTCGCTCTGCCCTCTGCCAACCTACTCAAATTTCCTGTTCCTAAGATGATCAAAGGCGCTGGAACAAAGAATCCGAATTGAATGGGTTCCGTGTTGCATCCTGGAAATGGGGGCACTGGCAGTGCAGACCCAGTCCTGGGAGAGAGCTCTTGAGAGCTGCAGAGCTGCTGCCTTCAAAGGGTCAACGTGAAAGCAGAGAAAGAAGCCCTTGAGGAGAGAGGGCTCCCTTCCAGGGAGGGGAAGCACTTCAAGTCCATTACTCCACCCCCGCAGCCACAGGGATGCGAGCCTGGGTGTGTCCCACAGAGGGCGGACCCTCTCCCACCAGCGCCGAGGCTCCAGGGCCTTCACACACCCTTGCAAAGAGCATCGGCTCACTCCCTCCATCCAAAGTGACGGATAGAATTTGGTCTATCTTGCCAGCGCCTCGTGCAAGTCCCTGCTTCTCCAAAAAGCTCCTCTTGAGGAACCCCTCGCGCTTTTTACTGTTCTTCTGAAATCCATCAATGCCCGTGTCATAGTTTAAAAATACAACCACGTTTAGGTAATTTGATAAATCGTCTTCAGGCATTTTCATATGCATGCGCTCTGCTTCTCCGTTCCATTTATAAGCTCCTTCTGGGCAAAATACATACTTTTTTTTCCCACTTCCATTTGGAACTCTCTCTCCACAAGAATCTTAGGACAGAATTCTTGTCTGTGTGCTTATTGTCTGAACATATTTTTAGAGGCTGAGAATGCTTGGATGCTGATTCTCTTTCATTCATTAATGTATGTAAAATATTTACTGAGACCTATTATGTGGCAGGCACGGTGCTAAGTGCTGGGGACTCAATGTTGAAACTCAGTCTGGGGCAGAAACGGAAACATACACAAACAACTACAACACAATGTGGTAAGTGCGATCACATAGGTACCGTATAGTCAGGGCACTACGGGAGCTCAGGAGGGAGCTTAGAACATCATTTGATTAGCGTCCCAGTGTCTAAATGTGAATGTTTAAGTAACGCTCTCCTAAGTGCTTCCTGCTTTTCACAGCATTTTTATGCCCATTATCTTATTGGATGCTTTTAGTGATCCCGTTAATAAGCTTTCACTCCACAAATTCATCCTCACACAGAGTAGGTGTTCAAGGCTTATCTACCGAGAGATGAAATAGGCACATGGAGAGTGAATGTTGTTATCTATGCTTTACCGTTAGGGACACTGAACATTCCAGAGCGGTGTGCTGAAGGTCGTGAGAAGCCCTTCATTTATGGGATAGTTCGTATCAGTGCACGTTAAACACCTGTGTGGGCGGGCGCCCATCCACCATGCTGCAGTAGGCACAAGGAAGTGCAGAACGTGTTCCTCCCTCATAGGGCTTCCAGTCTCACGGGTGAAACCAAACAAAAACCACGGGGGTCACATGGAGATACCTCATAGGAGATACATAACCACTTGGGGCAATAGTACAGGGTGGTCCGTAGATGATCCCCAAATGCATGGTGATCATCAGAACAAGAGAAGGTGCAGAACATACAAGAAATACTCAAAAGCAATAAAGCCCAGTGACCCCAGAGCACCATGCCCAGACCTGGCAGTTAGGCAGCCCCCACTGGAGGGCCCGGCCCGGCCTCCTGACTCCGTCTCAGCTCACAGGCGCCTGTGGATTCTCCTCACACAGCCCTGCGCCTCCCACCCTCACCTGCCAGCTGCTCCCCCACTATTGAACTCCCCTCAGTCCTTTTACTTGTAACCCAGACCTACCGCATCATAAAAAAAATCCTATATGTCCAACTTTATCACCAACGCTCTATCTTCTGGCTCTAATACAAACCTGATTCTTCAATGGAAGGCTCTGATTCTGCACTCACCCTGTAGCATCTAGACAAGGGACGGACTTGAGGGTCAACTTTCAGCTACTTCCCCATTTCTGTTTCTCGACCATTATTCTTCCTGCCATGGGAGGTGCCTCAGCAGGATTTGAGGCTCACGTGTCTGCTGAGACATCTTTCCAGCTCTCTTAATTGTTGTCTGTGAGTGTCCAGCTCACTTTGTAAGAAATTATGCAAAACATAATATTTCCGCTTAGAGATATGGTAACTCTTTTGGGGAGTGTCTTCCCAATCCCTGGCCATGCTGTTCTTTGACTCTTGCCTGGTGTAGGTCCAGAAACTGTCTTTACATCATATGGTCCTGATTCCTTATCCATAGATGAGAAGCCAATGTGTACTGATGATCAAACAAGGCCAATCTGATCATCTCCCCCAGGAGCTGAGAAAGAGGACCAAGAGACTAGTTTCCGTCTGAGCTGATCTGTGAACAGAGGAATTGTAAACTGGTGAGCTGGGCCGTCGGTAAACTTCTAGCCATGTTTGGCCATGTGCCTGTGAACCAGGGAAAGCCAATCTAAAAGAAGGTAGAGAAGAATAAGGCAGATGTATAGAGAGAGGTGGGGCCAGACAGCAGAGGGGGTCCTCCTTAGGCACTTGGTAGCTTTCCAGTCCACCCTGAGTCTCAGCTGCTCTTTCTCCTCAATGTCCTTACGATTCTCCTATGTCCTCGGAATAAACCCCACCACCTACCAAAGTTAGCCCCTTCTGTTTTAAATTTTGTTTGTTTGATTTTGATGCCCACCACTGAAAAAGACTTTGCTCAAAAAAGAATCAGTGGTCAATGGAGATAGTTGTCACCAAGTTGAAGTTTGCAAAGATAGATATGCCCCAGTTCAGACGACACAACACTCTTTGCTCTCATCTTACCTGTATGCTGGGAAGCACCATCATTAAGAAAGAAGAGTTGACACTTGAGGTCTTGGCAGGATGGTAAATCACTATAACCTGAAAATCTCTCCACTAGAAGCAGCTATAAATGTTTCATATTAAAAATTTTTTTAATGTTTATTTGTATCTGAGAGAGAAAGACAGAGTGTTAGTGGAGAAGGGCAGAGAGATGGAGACAGAACCTGAAGTGGGCTGCAGGCTCTGAGCTATCAGCACAGAACCCAAGGCAGGTTTCAAACCCACAAACCACGAGATCATGACCTGAGCCAAAGTCAGCTGCCTAGCCGACTGAGCCACCCAGGTGCCTTTAAATGTCCTAAAAGCTTCATATTTTAAGAGAATCCTGTAAATGCACAAGTGAACTCTCAAGGGAAACGTGAAAGAGGAAGCCCAGAACTAGGGCTTTCAGAGGAAGACACAGGGATACGGTCCACCATGAGTGGGACTCAGCAAACACCACCAATAGGCTGATTTGGGCATCAGAAATTTGACATAACAGAATAGCAATCTGGAAGATCATGTAGAATAAGTCTGTTTAAAATGAATAAAAAACTTTAAAAAGTAATCGAGATTCTAATGCACATGGAAAGCACTATAACAACAGAATGCACTGGTTTTTACACAAACTGTGTAGAAATGAGAAATACAGACTTTGCAAGGAAAAGCTCAGTGCAAACATGTTGGAAACAGGAGAAAAGACAATAAAACGAATTGGAAAATGGATCAGGTGACTTTATTAAATGTTTATTTATTTTTGAGAGACTGACAGAGCATGAGCAGGGGAGGAGCAAAGAGAGAGGGAGACTCAGAATCGGAAGCAGGCTCCAGGCTCTGAGCTGTCAGCACAGCGCCCGACGCAAGGCTCAAACCCACACCATGAGATCGTGAGCTGACCTGAGCTAAAGTTGGATGCTTAACCGACCGAGCCACCCAGGAGCTCCTGGGAGACTTCAACCAGAGGAGAGTATGACGTGAGGAAAGACAGAAACATGAAGAATGTAAAGGGGCTGGTAGGATAAACCCATGACAAATGCCCAGTAGGCATCCCAGGGGGAAAGTACTGTCAGAAGGCAAAGGTGAAAATGGTCCAGAACTGATGACAAACTTGATTAATTGTATTTAAAAAGCATCTTGGTCAAGCAGAATAATTAAGAATAAATCATCACTAAGCACATCACAGTGAAGCTGCCAAATGCAGACGTCAAAGAGAGTTTACTACAGAGAAGCAGAAGCTACTGGGGTTATTGGGGCAGCCGACTTCTCAACAGCAGTATGTCAGCCAGGAGGTGATGGAAGGTGTTTGAAAGACAAATGGAGGGAAAGTCCTTGCCAAGGCCAAACTCCATCCCGATCCAAACTACTGTTCAGAAGTGAAGGAAAAATAAACATATACCCAGAATGGTAGAAATGAAAAGATTTTATAGCCCACAGAACCCTCCCGAGAGAAAAAATTTAGACCAGAATTGAAACCAGAAGGAGAGAGTAAGACACAAAAAGTGATGGTGGATAAAAGAAGGGGTGAATATTAGGGTAAAGACACAGAAATGGAGTGTATAAAATAATAATAATGAAAATATCTGATCTGGGGTTTACACACACAAGGTGGAGAGTAAAAAAGTGGACTATAATATCAAGTAAATAGTTGGGGCATAATAATTGGGAGCTAAGATGATGAAACTTCCCTGTTTTGTTCAGGAAAGTAGAAGTATTGATTAACTTTAGATTTTTAAAGTCAGCAGCCATGTTAAAAATTTAAAGCTAACCACACACATGGAATAAAAAGGAATAGAATGCATATAAGAAGGAAATTTAAAAAAACGCAATCAATCAAATGGAAAGCAAGAGAAAACAGGGAAGTCTGGGGAAGGGCAAAACAATGAAAAGTACAATTAAATCTAAATATCAGGAAGCACAGTAAATATCCCCCATGTAATGCTGTTTATGTACCCTGTAATAAAGCTTGGGAGTGTCTCAGGAAAGCAAGGATATATGGTCACCATGGCCAAAGCATGTAAACAGGGGAAATTTATATTCAAAAAACATATAAAAGCAAAGGTGCATATCCTCACTAGTAATGAGGAAATACAAACTTTAAAAAGTCAGGTGTTACTTGACATCTATTCAATTTACAAAAATAAGTGGGGAGGGATAAAGGAAATGTTAACTTTCCTAGGGGGGTATAGATTAAAATTAATTGAGCAATATACCTAGTGAAATGAAATATGAACCTGCAATCTAGTAAGTTCTACTGTGTCTATGAAGGTGTAAGACAGTCCCGACTTGGCTTCCCAGGGTCGGCATCCGGGACTGGACCAGGTATGTGAAGCATTTCCCTGACTTTGAGCAAGAGGTCCCTGAAGGAACAAGAACCAGACAAGGAGACCCTACAGTCACCCTGGCCTTCTGTGCTGAAGCAGTTTCTGGGCAGTGGGGAGGAGAATCAAAAAACCCTGAGAGCCTCACTGAGATGAGAAGTGAGGTGTCAGAGTCCGGTGTAATGCGGGAGGCAAGAGTGTGTGAGGCTGAGTACCAGCGAGAGAAAGCGACGCAGGGAAAGAGCCCTGGAAACCACTCCTCGTGTGTACAGGGCGACATCCTGGAAGACTGGAAA
The DNA here is from genome assembly GCF_006229205.1 of Suricata suricatta. Classification (NCBI taxonomy): domain Eukaryota; kingdom Metazoa; phylum Chordata; class Mammalia; order Carnivora; family Herpestidae; genus Suricata; species Suricata suricatta. The sequence goes on along the minus strand of NC_043710.1, from coordinate 106,483,150 downwards.
AAGGACCTTCCTGGGGAAAGAGCGCTTGCTGAGGACTGTCAGCCAAGGACAATTCACAGAGCTTGTACAAGGCCAGCGCCATCTGAGTGCCCACCAGCCAGAATGGAGAGACTTTGGTGTGGACACAAAAAATGTAGTAGAAACACTGAAGAGGTTCCTGTTTTACTAGGGGTGTAAACTAAGTTTAGTGGAACTCCTCTAGATCTGGTCCTTAATGAGCTGGTCTTTAAGAATCTCAAAAAACAAGTCTTGAACAGGTCGAACTGATTCAAAGTAACTTTATTGCCTGCCAAAATAAGGATAGATATTTATTTATTTATTTATTCATTTATTTATGAGAGAGTGCATGTGTGCATGCATGAGCAGGGGGTGGGGGGCAGAGAGAGAGGGGGAGTGAGAGCCATGGGGTCATCACCTGAGCTGAATCAAGAGTTGGGTGCTCAACCTGCTGAGCCATCCAGACACCCCAAGACCAATATTTCTAAAGGAATATAATAAAACCTATCACCCAGCAATGTAAAATTCGCCACTTCCCATATGTCTACCAGTTAAAAGCTGGTAGTATGAGAAGAACCATGAGCATGTGGTCCATAGGTGAAAGGAGGAAAACGAGTCAAGAGAAACAGACCAAAAGAAAAATGACAGCAGACAGAAGCAGATTTACATGAAGAAATAGAGAGTGCTGGAAATAGCAAATATGGAGGAAAGTATAAAATGTTTTTGTACTCATTTAATTTATGTTAAAGATTTTTTGGTTATTTACAGAAAATAATAGCTTATTTTGAGATTTATAACATGTAAAAATAAAATACGTAACCACAAAAGCACAAAGATTCTTGTACAAGTGCTCAAGATTCAAGATTATTGCTTAACCTGTGAAGTAGAATCATAGCACATCTAGTGAAAAGTCAGAGATGTGTGCTGTAAGCCATGACGCAGACATGAAAAATATGACAAAGAAATATAGCTAATAACTACTCTACTACAAGAGATAAAAGGGAACCATTGAAAACACTGAAACAATGGGGCACCTGGGTGGCTTGGTTGAGAGTCCGACTTTGGCTCAGGTCATGATCTCATGGCCCGTGGGTTCAAGCCCCACATCGGATTCTATGCTGACAGCCCAGAGCTTGAAGCCTGCTTTGGACTCTGTGTCTCTATCTCTCTTTGCCCTCTTCCATCTCACACTCTGTCTCTTTCTCTCTCTCTCTCAAAAAAAGATGACCATTAAAATGCTTTTTAAAAAACACTGAAACAAAAATTAAAACTTTAAAAAAGGTTCAAATGGTGGAAGAAAGAGATGGAACAAATTGAAAACAGAAGTCACCAGGGTGGACCTACACCATATAAATGAACACATTAAAAATAAATGGTTTAAACATACAATTTCATTCATATGTGGAATTTAAGAAACAAACAAATGAACAAAGGAAAAAAGAGACAAACCAAAAAACAACCTCTTAACTACAGAGAACAAACTGGTGGTTTCCAGAAGGGAGGTTGGGGCAGGAAAAATGGGTGAAGTAGATGATGGAAATTAAGAGCACACTTATCGTGTTATTCACTGAGTCATCGATAGAATTGTTACATCACTATACGTACACATGAAAATGATACAACACTGTATGTTCATTATACTTAAAAAAAAAGAAAGGAAAGAAACTACAGAAAATCTAAAGAAAAAAAATTCCAATTAAAAGTCAAAGATTGTAAGACTGGATAATAGCATGATAAAATTATATGCTGTTTACAAGAAACCCAACTTAAGTATAAAGACACAGATATGTTCACAAAATTAAAAATAGAAATACCATAAAACACATATAAGTTAAAATTCAAGAATGGAAAAATATGTATGGTGAAAACAATTATCATAAGAAAGTTGGAGTGGCTCTTCTAACAACAAAGTAGACCTCGGAACGGGGTGCTCTAGGGATCGAAGACAGATGTTTTGTAATGATGGAGGGGTCAAATTTCAAGAAGGTGTAATAATTCCAAATAGTTATGCACCCAATAATACATTTCAACATACATGAGCAAAACCTAACAGAACTGAAAGGGAAAAGAGAGAGATCCATAGTTACAGGCAAGGACTTTAACAATTCTCTCATTAATTACTAGAACAGACAGACAGAAAATCAGTGAGGATAGATGTCCTAAACGGCATTATTAACCAGCACAGCCTAGTGACATTTACACAAGAACAGAACACACATGTTTTACAAGTGAACATGAAATGGTCATCAAAAAAAAAACCCATAAAAAATAATAAGAACAAAGAATGTAAAAGAATTAAAATCGTAAGTGTGTTCTTTGACCACGATGGAATTAAAATAGAAAACAGTGACAGAAGCTCAAAAAATCCATAAATTCTAGAAAACTAATTTTTTAATGTTTGTTTATTTTTGAGAGAGAGAGACAGAGTGTGAGTTGGGGGTGGGAGCGGGGACGGAGAGAGAGACACACACACAGAATCCGAAGCAGGCTCCAGGCAGCACAGAGCCAGACTCGGGACTTGAACTCACAAGCCATGAGATCATGCCCTGAGCCGAAATCAAGAGTTGGACGCTTACCGGACTAAGCCACCCCGGTGACCCCTCAAATACTTGAAAATTAAACAGCACCCCTCTAAATACCTGACAGACCAAAGAAGAAGTCACAAGGAAAATTTGTAGCTGTTTTTTGTTTAATAATAATTCCAATTTGGGCACCTGGGTGACTCAGTCAGTTAAGCACAGAGCCTGCTAGGGATTCCCTCCCTCTCTCTCTCTGCCTCTCCCCTGTCATGCTCACTCTCCTTCAAGAAAAATAAACAAAACTTTAAAAAAATTACAACATAGCTTGTGGAATGCAAATAAAGCAAGTACTTAAAGGGGGAGTTACAGCATTAAATATTCCTATTAGATAATACCAAAAAAAAAGTGGAGCAAATTGTCTAAATTTTCACTTTAAAAAGCCAAAAATAGGAGATAAAATTTAAAAAAAGCAAACAGAAGAAAGGGAATAATAATGACAAGGTCAGAAGTGAACAAAATTTAAAACCTAAGAAACAATCGAGAGAAAAAAAAAATCAAAAGACGGCTCTTTGAAAAGATCAATAAAATTAATAAACTTCTAGCCAGACCTGATCAAGAACAAAGATACAAATGAACAGCGTCACAAATGAAAGAATCATGCAGATCCTACAGGCATTAAAAAGATAGGAAAGGGATATTTGAACTACATTACGCCAATAAATTTGAAAACAGAGGAAACTGACACATTGCAAGAAATACATAAATTTCACAGAATTCACTTACGAATAGATCATCTAAATAGCTCTATATTTATTAAGAAAGTACAACTGTATTTATAAAAGTCCCAGTGAAGAAAACTCCAGGCCCAGATGGTTTCACTGACAAATTCTACTAAATATTTAAGAAAGAGTAATAATAATAATAATAATAATAATAATAATAATAATAATGATACCAATTCTACACAAACTCTTCCAGAAAGCAAAAGTAGAGGACTGTCCCAAATAGTTTTATAAGGTCAGCATTTCCCTGATACCAAGACCAGACAGAAACCTTCCAAGAGACGAAAACTACGGACCAATATCCCCCCATGAACATGGTTATAGAACTTCTTAATAAAAGAAAAGCAAATTGATCCCAAATATATAAAAAAGATAATACAAGTGGGGATTATCGCAGGATACCAGGTTGGTCCAGCATTCACAAATTATTCAGTGTAATTTACCCTTCAGCAGATAAAACAAGAAAAATATTTCATCATGTTTATTTATACAGAAAAATTACTTGACAGAATCCAACATTTGTTCACGATAAAAACTCTCAGCAAACTAGGGACGAAAGGGAACTTTCTCAAACTGATAAAAGGCAACTATGAACAAGACAAAACAAGAGACCAGGGAACAGACCAGTTTGCCTGTTCTCAGCACGTGCATTAAACTTCGTCCCAAGGTCCTCATCAGTATAATACAGCAAGGAGAAGAAATAGAAGGCTAAAACCCTTCGGTGCCTCCTGTTTGTCACCCCACAAGACAAAAGTCCCAATTCTGTAACATAGAAAAGCCTTTCCTGGTTATGTCCTTGTCTATCCCCCACGGGCATGTGAGAGCCAAGTCAACACAATTTTTCGGCGATGTCCCATACGGTACTTTGGAATCAGCTATGATGGGAATATTGACAACATAGAATCAGGCAAATGCTACCAAAAAAAAGAGTCCCTCTGCCCCCAAAGAACTGGTAAAGATGTGCCGGCTCACCACTGCTTTCTCCCACCTTTTCCACATCTCCACGCTATGAAAATGTTAGACAACTTGAAGTTTCTAGAATATGGCCTTTCAGATGTCATGTCTTCTACCATAATATTTCTGGCTTCCCTTATTAACCTTCCACACTTCTCCCTACACTTACAGTCTCAACTGGGGCATCTGCTCAAGTTCTTTCTAACCACCCCAAGCAGGGTGGGTCACCTGTTACCAGTGCACATTTTTGGTGGTGATTTTTTGGCCATCTTTGATACCATGAATTGTTTATGCACACACTTCGTTTGCTTCCTCACCAGACTGTGAACTCCTTCCGGTCAAGGGCCATGTCTGTGTCATTGTTGTATTCTCATAACCTGTCATGGTACCTGCCATATCATTGACATTCAGTATTTGTTTCTTTAGTGAATAAATAGATGAACAAATGGAGAAGTGAATGAGGGAACCTGGTTGGAGGGGACTATTCAGAACAGAGACAAGCTTGGAGAAATACTGACATGTCTCCGTTTGGGAGGGCAGTTCACGCCAGATTTGGACTTCAACTCATAGTAAATAGAGAACTGCTGTGGTTTCTCCGATAAGGGGAAGTGCCCTGTAAAAAATCATGTTTTAGGATGGTTAGTCTGACAGTGGCATTCAGACTGAATCTTCAGGAAGATAAACTGGAGGCATAGAGGCTCTGGTCATGTCCAAGGGCATGAGACTCAGGCATAAAGGCAAAGAGGCAGAAGATGGGCTCAGCCAAGGCACCCCTCCGGTCATCAGCGCTCAGGGGGTGTCCAGGCGATAATGAACATGACAGTCACTAGCCCAGAAATAATAGGAAAAAAAAATTGATTTGCTTGCCCTTCAGCATAGAAAATGAAGGATGACATGATGGCTCTCTTCAAATCTTTGACGACCACTCCCAGGAGGACAAGAATTGGCCAATTTATTTCTGTGTTCTGTATTGCTCAGGAGTAAGATCTAAGACAAATATAAGAAAGAATTTTATATCAATTAGACATGCTTAAAAGTGGAACAGGCAGCCTAAAGAAGTAGCGAGTTCCTTATTACAGGAAATGATCAAGCAGAACATTTGGCACAGTTGTTATAAAGGGAATTCAAAGATTAGATCAGGTAATCCTTCCAACACTTGAAATTCTGTTACTTTATGATGGTTTTAGTCCCAGTGAGTTTGGAAATACCAGTGTGACTTGCTGGTACGTTGCTCAGTGGTGGGAGTTCCTGGACATGAAGCCGAGGAGGCCAGAATTGTACTCTGAGTACACGTTGTACCACGCTTACCCCGGAGAAGGACTGCCAGGCCAAACAGTGGCCACTCTGGGCTAGCAAGTCTCTGGTCTTCCCCATCTCCAGAAGACATGAACGGAAGGCCGTCAGACAACAGGAGTCATCAAGAGAACACCCACAGCAGATTTTCTCCCCCTTTTCCTGTCTTCTCAGGCACGCAGCTTTACTGCTGCCCCTCTTGGCCGATGACCTCACCATGTCCTCCCCCAACAGCAGGGTCTTCCTACACTTGCCTTTCTCCAGCTCAGAATTTCTTCTGCCTCTGGGGCGCCTGGGGGCTCAGTTGGTTAAGCGCCCGGCTTCGGCTCAGGTCATGATCTCATGGTTTGTGGGTTCGAGCCCCGCGTCAGGCTCTGTGCTGACAGCTAGCTCAGAGTCTGGAGCCTGCTTCGAATTCTGTGTCTCCCTCTCTCTCTGACCCTCCCCTGCTCACACTGTCTCTCTCTGTCTCTCAAAAATAAATAAAAAAAAAACATTAAAAAATATTAAAACAAAGACTTTCTTCTGCCTCTTCACTCTCAAGGTGATGTGCCAAAATGCACCCCTCCACATGTGTTCTTAATCCCACGTCCCTTCTCCCCCTTCTGGGACTGGCTCCATTCTTTGCCATACCCAGCCCTTCCTTCCCTGGCCCAACACATTTAAAATTCTTTTTAATCTTGAACTAAAAAAAAAAAACAAAAATCCTTCCGATTACTACCCAGCTTCTCTTTACCATCCAAACTCTTAAAAGGAATGCTTTTGTCTCATTGGCCTTGACCTTGACCACATCCTTGTACCTCCCTGCTTCCTTGTGGTACAGCAGTGGTCCCAAGGTGTTCTCTTGAGGGATGCTGCCCAATGTAACAGAAAGAGAATGCGATTTGGAGTCAGAAACTTGGGCTCAGTTTCTGGATCAGACATTTACTATCTGAACTCATTCTCCTCATCCCGTTTGTTCTGAGTGTCAGATGAGCTGCTGGTTAAGGAAGGTGCTCCCCACCACGCATGCACACACACTGAAAAGCACTGTGTGGGTGTCAGTGTTTCTGAAACTGCTGTCACAAAGTTGACTAATGGCCTCTTGATCACTTGTTTCCATGGTCTTTCCTCAGCTCACAATCTCCTAACTCCTTGGCTACATTTGAATGTGTCGACCATGTCCTTATTTGTGAAACTCTTTATTTTCATGATTTGCTCTTCATTTGTTTTTAGGAAATTAACATATCTTACGCAGTCACCTCTTCAAATCCTCTCCCAGTCCCTAGCAGCAACATTCCTACACACCCTTTCCCTCCTACTGTGATTCCTTCACCTAGAATTCAAGAAATAATCTCTCTCCCAGGGGGTCCAGCTATCTCCTCTGGGTACATAACCAGCTCAGGCTTCTTTCCCAAACCTTGGGTCCCAGGTTTGCAACTGTGTTGGATTTCTCCATCTGGCTTTCCTGCCGGAATCTCAAGTTCTTCATCGTTGACACAAAGTAAATCAATACATCTTTGCCGAGCCCCTGACAAAGCAGTTTGAAAAGGCCAGACACTGAATGATTACCGGTCAGCTCTACAAAGAACTGTACTTACCATCAGGGACCACCCCCAAAATGCCAATCAGAGAAAAACAATCCCTGTTAGATAGATTTCATGTTATGAATTACAGCGTCTGTATTCAACTAGAAGGTGGTGATGTCTACTCCCATAGGTCTCTGGGTATAGTTGTGGGCAGGTAGGGACTGACATTTTCCTGATCCCATCCATCTCCCTGGGTTCCAGATTCTTGACTTCTGCAGGTGTCTATGACCAAAATCTATAAGCTGACCTCTGGAGTTCCTCTCAAATCCTTCTTGATAGGTGAACAGTGTGTTCACTAAAAGAGTAATGAGACCTTGGGGCACCTGGGTAGCTCAGTCGGTGAGCGTCTGACTTCGACTCAGGTCATGATCTCATAGTCCATGGGTTTGAGCCCCACATTGGGCTCTGTGCTGACAGCTCGGAGCCTGGAGCCTGCTTCAGATTCTGTGTCTCCCTTTCTCTCTGACCCTCCCCTCACTCACACACACACACACGCTCTCTCAAAAATAAATAAAAATAAATTAAAAATTTAAAAAACATGCTCGCTTCGGCAGCACATATACTAAAAATTAAAAAAAAAAAAAAAGAGCACTGAGACCAATTCTTATCAGTTGACATTTTCCTGGCCTGGACCAAAGGAAACTACTCATTCAGTCCATTTGGACCAGATATTCTGTCCTGAAAAATTCTGAGTCACATCGAACTATAAAAGTGTATTCTTTATATTACAGAAAATACATATGACCTTCTCATGTTTCCTCCCCCGCCCTGGCCTCCCTAATTTTTATTAGCGGAAGAGGCGTTTGGGTCCTCTCCCTGCTTCCCCTTTTTTTATCAGTCTGTAAGTAACATGAAAGCAGAGACTCTCTGCCTTTCCTATATTTGTATGTCGAACACGGCGCGTTATCCGTCCATTAAAATGCACTTATTAAATTAAGTAGACCTATCTAGGCAGGTGGCATGGGGACATTTCATTTTAAGTGGGATCATTTTAAGAAGGATCAGGTGCAGTGCCTCTTGCATTTGATCGCGGGGTGTGCCATCCGTATATTTGGTAGTGGTCCCTGAATGTAGCAACCCCCAATCCTCAGCCTGTACCCCCAGAAACCTCTCTCTAGTCCCATCAGTTCGGTTGTCTGATCCTTTAGCATTGGCCTGGACACATTCTCTACTCATCCCTTGGGAGGGCCAGGCAACTGCGGACCAGTTCTGCGCCGAAGGCAGCTCGCCTGGGCGGGTGGGGATCCTTCCTTCACGTCTCTTCCCAGCTCAGCGGCAGACATATCCTCTTGGCAGCTTGAAATTGGCAATATGGGAGTATTTACACGATGGAAACTGGCAAACATGACAAGTCAGGGCTTTCTTTTCCCCCAGAGAGTAGTCAGCGGTAACACACTGACCAGCACACCACTGGCTGGCCACCCTCTCCTTGTTCATCTCTTGGCCTGGCTGGCTCCTTCTAATCTCTACATTTCAACTCAGATACCACCTCTTCAAAGAGACCTTTCAGCTGAAGTTATCCCCTCCCCTGGTCACTTTCTCATGTATCACCCATTTCTTCCTTCCGAGCACTTACTTTGATCCGTAGGACATTGTGCGTGTGTTTCATGTGCTGGCCTATTGTTCACCTTCCTCAGTAGAAATTTGCCTTGCGGGCTGCTGAATGCCCCACACCTCGTGCAGGCCTAGGCACATAACTGGTGCTCAAGAAAGATCTTTCTGATGAATGAATAAAAAAAAATACACGCTTCCGGCAGCTCAGGCATCAGATACACGAAGCGTGATCGTCTGTCTACTTGTCTGTGCTTCCCGTACACTCTGGGTGCTTCCTGTGGCCTTCCCGGGACCTAACACGGTGGCTGGAACTTAGTAGACGCTCACTGAACTTTTTAGCATGGATGCATGGGTACAGTAAGGAATGAGTCGGTGCATTTCTGTTTCTCTGTAGTGCCCCAGGGAACTCCATCCTTTCACCTTCATCGGCAACATAAAGCCCCGGTGTTTCCTTCTGAGGAAGCAAGCTTCCAAGGAGGAGGTGCTCATCACCACCGGACTGCAGGAAAGACTGGGGTGCGGGGAGGGGCATCAGTTTATGTCATCCAACCCGTATTTTTCTCCTGACTGGGTCACAGAGATTCATTATGTCCCCCTTGGGCAAGTCACCAAATGAGGATGAGGGAGGCCAGGGCCCCCGTCCTTTCGAGCGGGCCGCGGCGGTGATAGCTTTCCCTGCACGGATGAATGGCTGTAAGCCACCTTTGCCCCGGCCTCCTGGAGAACGCAAAAGAAGTTTTCTAAATGTTTTCCTGCCACACGGATCACTGAATTATGCATGAGGCCAAACCCCGGGAACAGCAAACCGTTGTGGGATGGAGGGGAGGGTTTGTCCAGAAAGGGAAAGCGAAGCCTTACCTGCCTGCTCCTGGGGCTGGGTGCCCTCAATTGATAATTAGTGTTATATTATCCCACATCTGTAATAGATTATTGATGCCTTTGGCAGCGATATAATCCCGGTGTCAAGAGTAATTCTTTCTTCCTCGTGTGTGGTACTTACTACTCTCAGCAGAGTGGCTTGGACACGGGGCCTGGCTGATCTGGCTCCATCAATTCAGCCCAGGACTTGTGCGCATGGACACACTGGATGAAAGGTGCATCTTGCTGATCTGCCTCCAATGCAGGAGAGGCCGGGAGACTCGGTGGGTCTAGTGGAGATCCAGCTGCGGACGTCTGTTCCCCTCATCCTCCATGATGGGAGATGCCGGATACCCAGCTGCCACGGTCTCACCGCTCGCTATGGGGCCGTGCCGCCTGCCGACGGTGACCGGTGTGGCTCCCGGCCACCGCACTGGGAATGCTCTTCTTCATCTCAGTTCGCACCGTACCTTCTAGATGGATTTTATCCCTTTTTCCGGTTTCTCTTTCTCGATAGGCAGGACTGCCTCTGGACCAGAGGTCTCCATGCATTTCAAAGGTGGACGCTCTAAATACACAAAATTAGATAATTGAGTGGAATGGGGGGGCACCTGGGTGGCTCAGTCGGTTGAGCGTCCGACTTCGGCTCAGGTCATGATCTCATGGTTGTGGGTTCGAGCCCCGTGTCAGGCTCTGTGCTGACAGCTAGCCCAGAGCCTGGAGCCTGCTTCAGATTCTGTGTCTCCCTCTCTCTCTGACCCTCCCTGCTCACGCTGTCTCTCTCTGTCTCTCAAAAATAAATTAAAAAACATTGAAAAAAATTAAAAAAAAGTGGAATGGGTATGGGGCCAGTCTTTGGATGTGGATCCTGGCAAGACAGCAAAATCCCTGGGTTCAGCCCCCATGGCCATTGAGGTCAGCTGTTGTAGCTCAAGAGATCCCAACCAACTTCTGAACGGAGCTGAGGAACAGCCACCGACAAGTCTACCAACCAAGGCTTCATATCATTCAGGAAAACACGATCTTACAATAAGAGATTCTTTTTTCTGGAACGCTCACAACCTTCCCTCTCCCCTCCTGAGGGGGGAATGAGGATTGGTATTGAAATACAAATCAATCGAGCAATCAGTAAAGACTCGGGTCCTGGATTGGTCATTTAGAAGCTACGTGACCTTGTTTAATCCATTTCCCTCCCCTGAACCTCATTTTTTCCATCATAAACTCCGTATACTCTCCGCAGAGTTTTGTGAGGAACAAATAAAACGACATGCTACATCGAAGGGGCCACGAGCAGCCAAGTGCTGAACGAATCCCAGGGGACGTTTGAGCTGCCAGTGCCCTTCCTCCTCCTAAGAACAGAGGCCCATCTCCTCACAACAAACCTTGTGTGGGAATCTGAGCGAAGCCGGGTCCGTCATGGTGACCCTCGCCCGTGGCTGTCACAGTTGGTTGGGACGGCTCTGCGAGGGACACTCAGAGCCCTTCCCCAGGGCTTGGATCTTGCCATGCAAAAACAGTATGAGGCAGTTCCGCCCTGGGTGTGGAAGCTGTTGGATGAGGACAGAGATGGTCGGTCGCTCTGTTCCCTAATGTGTGGAAGTGGTTTAACCGCTGAGAGAGAAAACAAAGAGGGAACACTCCAAGGGGACAGAACGCACAGACACGGTGACAGGATATCCGGCTCGGGTTTTCTTGTGGGTCCAAACGCATTTCCTCTTCATGGCTTGGGATGATAGCATGTCAGTCCCCTCCCAGGATGTCCTTTTTTTTTTTTTAACATTTTATTTTATTTTTTGAGAGACAGAGACAGAGCATGAGTGGGGGGGAGAGGGGGCAGGGCAGAGAGAGAGGGAGACACAGAATCCAAAGCAGCTCCAGGCTCCAGGCTGTCAGCACAAAGCCCAGCGCGGGGCTCGAACCTACAACAGTGAGATCAGGACCTGAGCCGAAGTCGGACGTGCAACCCACTGAGCCCCCAGGCACCCCGGGTACAGTCCTCTTTTTGGCTAAGCCAGTCTTCTGTCACTCGCAACCCAAAGAGGCTCAGTGGAGGGGCCACCATTCATTCTTCTGGCCCCCTGGCTCCTAGCTGGGCTTGGATCTTGCATTCTGAGCTCTCCCTCTCTCACACAGAACTCCTTCCCCGGGGTCTTCTCACTTTGCCTCGCCCTTTGTTCGCTCTACAAACAATTAATGAGCTTCCCCCATGTGCCAGGCACCCGCCCCCCTTGGTTCCGCACGTACTGCAAGGAGGGAGTCATCCTGAGGGAACTCACGCAGGTACCACAGAGGCACCCCGACAACAGGTCGAGTCCAAGTACTTACACAGACGCTCTCGATTATTTATTCTGTTTTTCTGTAGAATGTATCTGTGTCGGATTCTTCAAATCCTTCATGGAAGAGGGCAGGTTACAACTCACTAAAAACTGCTGAGTGTCAACTGGCGGCTGGGAACAATTGGGAAAAAAGGCATGACTCTGCCCTTGAAATGCATATAGTCTTGCTGAGCAAACAATGCAAACTAGAGAAGAAGTCAGAAAAAAAATACACCGGAAGATGTATGGAGCCAGGTTATAAAGCTTCAAGCAATGAGAGAAGGAAAGTATTTGATAGACTAGGATGTTAGGGTAAATGGGATGCAGGCTAAAACCTGTTGGAATTATTATTAGGGCCCGTCTAGTATTTAATTTTTTTTAATCAGCTGTCATCACTTGAAAATCTGATTTCATATCTTTTAAAAAAAGAGCTGGGTTTTGGGTTCCTTTTGATCAATTTGGAGATTTGAGAATTCCCACTTGACAATGACCGGCTGGAACTAGGTAGCCGCCACCCTCTCCAGGCTGGGCAGTCCTGCTCCGGGCCTCACCGCCTGGCCCGCCTGGTACATCTGGTTTCCTCAGCCTGGTTCCCAAAGGCAGCTGGGTTTGCCACCCAAGACCCAAGTTGAAGCTCAAAGTGCCCCAGCTCCCCAGAAGCCTCGAAGGAGGGACTTTAGGGCCAACACATACCTAAAGGTTGATGCCCACCCTGAACAGGCACCCAACCAGGCGTTTTTTTTAAAGCTTCATTGACCAAGGCACCCAGTGCCAACTGGCATTTACCCAACAGGCCACCAGGTGACCTGGAGCCGGGGAAAGCCAGAGGGAGCCCTCATCAAGCATGGCTACCAAACACACCCCTTTCCGACCTCCAATCTGCTTTCAGAACCTCCCCTCCTCCTCCTCTTCTTCAGGTCCACAGTTTTGCACTCTGTTGCATTCGAATGCGGATGCTACGGAATGAAATTCCTTTGGGGGCTGCACCTGGCGGGAGCGCGCATAAGTGTTGAGGGATCCCAAAGGAAGCTGGGTGCGGAGCCCAGGGGCCCCAGCGGCGCGCCCGCAGGCACGCCCTCCACAGTCTGATCTCACGCGGGAAGCTGTGTTTGAGGCCGTGCTCCTCACAAAGCCGAGTGCTGTCGAGCCCACTTGCCCACAGCAGAAGAAAATGCAGAAGAGGCTGGCCGGGCAAGGGGAGAGGTCACCCAGGAAAGGGCCCAGGAAAGGGCTCTGGGGGCGTGTGGGAGGTGCTGCCACCCCCTGGCTGGGTGCGGCATCACACCCTGCTGAACCAGGCAGGCACCCCGTCACTTCCTTGGGGGCCTCCCTGCCTCCAAACCTCCCTGAGGTCCCAGAATTGCAGGCGAGTCCGGACTGGCTTGGTTTTTATTTGGGTCCTAAGTCAGAGATGTGTTTGCTCGGCTTCTGGTTTCCTAAGAAACTTCTCTTGGGCAAACCGAGACCCCCTCCAGCCGCGGCTGAGGAGCCACGCAGCACGTAGGGGTGGCTGATCTGCTTCTTCCTGTTAGGATTCAGCCCACGGGTGACAAAGACCTCGGCAAAATGCTGGCAATCAGAACCCTGCTCTTCATGGACATAAAAGAGCCGGTACATAGGTCTCCCCGATAATGATAGTCTACATGCATTAGCATATATTTCCTTGAGAAGAGAACTATCAGAGAACGTCCCTAAAAGCAATTCATTCTATTTACAGCTTTTCTGAGGCCCCCGAGAGGGAAGCATCTTGGAGCACTGCAGACTCCACACTGAAAATAGGGAAAAACATTCAATTTGGAAACAATTTTACCTCGATTTATCTTTTTTCCCCCTCTGTGTGTCAGCCCACCGCTTCTGCTCCTCCCCTTACCTGAAGGCAGTCCTCCCCATGACTCCTCCTGGGGCCACGATGGCGGCAGGAGTGGTGCAGGCTCCCCAGAGTGCGGCCAGAGGGAGGCCGAGAAGGCAGGACACCCCATCTTCCCTCCTGGTGGGAACCCCCCACCCTGAGACCGGAGGGAGGCGGAGACAGAGGCTGCGGCTGCCAAGCGCTGAGTTATCACCACGACACACACATTGTTCTCCGGGGGGTGACCGCGGCTCCGTAAAACAGGGACAATATGAACGTCGTGTCCTATTACCCCATCCTCTGGGCTAATAAGATTTTGTAACCATGTCAACAGCAAGAGAAAGGGAGCGAGGAAGTATCCCTTTGATTACATAAAACGCCCAGGTATCAGTACACCTTGTGCACCGCTCGGCTCACATGGACGGGGGTCCATGACGGCACCCCTGCCTCTTCGGCAAAGCCGCGGGCAGACCCACGGTCACAGCGAGGGACGCAGTAAATGCCCCCTGTGTGCCCACAACCATGCTCCTATGGGAAGTGAGCCGGATAAACAGGATAAATGTTAGAATACATTTTCCGCTCGTGAAAGAAGTGAACAGGTGAGTCACAGATGAGCCTCTCCCACGCGTGGGTTGTAAACACTCTGGTCTCAGAGTCAGGAGACAGAAGCGGGGGTCCTCCCCCTGCCCTGGGCCTCTCTGAGCGTCCTGCTCCTCGATGGTATAATATGGGGGTGGTGACACTTAGTCCTCTGTGCCCGCACACAGTTCTTGTTGGGATGGGAGAAAAGATGTCGGGGTTTCCAAATCAACAGCGGAATCCTTTTTAGAAAGAACCCTTGTATGTGCGAGTCCAAGATGAACACGGATAATAGGGGAGCTGCTGGGTTTGGAGGGGCGTAGGGCTCCCCCACCGACACAGCCTCTCCTCGGCCCCCTGCCGCGCTCTGCCGCCTGACCCGGCAATGCGCTTTCGCTCTGAGACGTGTGGCTCGAAGACCAGGGAGGAAGTGCTCTGAAATGCTGTGTTATTATTTTTATGAATCATCCAGACTGGCCGCTGATGGAGGTCATTGTAGGAACGGGGAGGTCAGTGTGAGCCGAAGTGTTAAAGAGCAGGGGGCATGCACTGATCCTTTGAGAGCAGCGGGTGTCTGGCCGGCAGAGGGGAGCGGGGAGGAGATGGTGGCCTGGAGGTGAGCAGAGGCGGGAGGCGGGCGACCCGTGCCCTGCAGGCGGGCGAGCGGAGCGGAGCCCGCGGGCAGGGTGCTGGGGTGTGGGCTGGTGAAGGCCGGAGCAGGCCCGATGGGAGGCCCCAACCAGGAAGGAGCAGGCAGGGGTCCAGCTGTCTGACTCTAGTCGGGCTAATTCATCGCCTTGAACCCTCTTTGTTGGTTGGGGTCCCATGTCCCGCATGAAGGCCCGTTTGCCCTACTGATGACCATCCTTTGCTTCTGATCCCTGATTTCCTAGTCAGAGCTCCCCGTGTCCTGCTCTCCTCTGCCACGGACTGACTTGTGTGCAGGGGTCGGTCCCCAGCCTCCTGGAAGCACCTTCCGGAAGGTCAGTCGTTCAGGTGTCCCCAGACCCCCAGGCGTCGTCGGCCACATCGCCCCGTTAGGACCCTGTGCCTGGGGGAACGTCCCTGCCCCGCCATCCCCCACTGCAGTCCCTTCAGCCCCAGGATGAGTGACCTTCCCTGCACGTCTCAGAACACCTTGTTGTCTTGTCCTCTTTGAAATGCCTGACAGCAGCAAATGCTCGGGTCTAAAAGCAAAATAATGAAATCAAATGAAAGCTCCCCAATTTCTCAGCCGCTTGTCCTTGGTCGGGTGCGGTGCACGGCATGCATTATTCAGACAGGAGCAGCTGCGTTCCCTGAAGCAGAAATTCTGTTTTCCTGGTGCCAGTCTGGAAGGGTGGCCGGGGGGCCTGCCCAGGAGCCTGTGGGGGCTCAGGGGCTGAGGGATGGTCCGGTGTTGGTACCGGATCCAACGAGGTCATCAAAGTAGCTTCTGTCTGCTGCCCCGGCACAGGGAGGGTCACCTCGGTGAGCCCCATGCGAGAGGCAGGGAAGTCCAGAGGCGTAAGGCAGACGTGAAGGAAGCAGGCAGGAGAGATGAAAGGGGTGAATGGAGGTCCCCCAGAGAGGTGGCCCACTCTGCGAGTCACCAGGCACGTGAAATGAACAGAGCGTGGATGTCTCCTAAATAGATACTGTCTACAGCGGGAGGGCATCAGTGCCCACTGCAGTGGATTCTATTGTTATTCCAGAGATTTATTCTCTTCCCATAAGACCATTTGCTCCTTTGCCCGTGTACCTCTGACTCGCTGTGGCCTTTAGAACATGGAATGCATCTTAGCCACCCTGTCAGCCCTGTGCGCCATCCACCATTTCAGGTTTGACCATCCGACTGACTTTGATGTTAGTTCAGAGGCTCTCAGAAACGGGGGATGGCCAGCCAGCTCCCTGACTTGCTTCCTTCTACTGTCAGAAGAGCCAGTCCCAAATTAGGGGCTGCCATGGCAGCCTCAGTCCCGGAAAGAGGAGACACGTGGAATGTATCCGCAGCTGCCGACATGTTCCGTGAGCAAGAAATAGATGCTTGGGGTTATAAGCCATTAAGATTTTAGGGGTTGTTTGTTACCATAGCAAAGCTGGCTAATATAGTTAACGTCAATCAATGGTGAGGAAATTAATCACGTCTGCGTTGAGTTAAGCTTTTTTAAACTTGATTTGTTTATTTAATTGATTGTTGTCATCTTCACTTGGGGTGAATAGCATTGATAAATAAGAGGGGTTGTTTGTTTTAATGAATCAACAGAAGAATGCTGTTGATTTGTTCAGAAATCACATATTAAGATTTGACAAGTCCTGAGGCTGGGCTTCTCGCTGGATTTCCCTTTATTTGTGGTTGACAGGGGTCTAAACAAGGTGTGTAGTGATCCATTGCCTGCTCTGAACCTGGTGAGAGGGCATTACCACCAACCTCCCCCCAGCGTGATGATCCCGCCTCTTTGGAAGGTGATTAGGTCAGAAGGGTGGAGCCTTCATCAATGGGATTAGTGCCCTTCTAGAAGAGAGATCCAGGAACTCCCTCACCCTTCCCACCATCGGAGGACCTGGTGAGAGGAAGGCCATCGGCTGAACCAGAAAGTGGGCTCTCACCGGACACCAAACCTGCTGACAGCTTGACCTTGGACTTCCCAGCTTCCAGAGCTGTGAAAAATCAAATCCTGCTGTTTATAAGCTAGCCAGTCCGTGATATTCTGTTATAGCAGCCTGAAGGATCAACACACTTGTTATGTATCTTTGGAGGGTTTGCCAAGGACACAGAGCTGGTAAGGAGCCCGTCAAGATTGAACCTGCTCTCCTCACTCTTGGCCCAGGGTTCTCTTCACATCCCCAAGCTCCAAGGATGGAAAATGCTCCACGTCAGACCACCATTTAGGACTTAACTTTCCAGAAGACCAGGAACATGGGTTCACGGGCTACTCATGGAAGTGGGTCATAAGGCAAGATCCTTTATCCATTACATGTTTACATATAACTTTCATTTTATCCTCAGACGTAAATTCACTTGTATTATATCCCTAAAATGAAAAGTCCAAAACGCCAGGAGACTCTAGCTTTCGGGAAGAGGCCTCTGTGTGCTCTGAGAAGGAATGCGTTCATGGAATTACGAGTAGGTACCTCTTCAAGAAAGCTGGTCTCCGAGGCGGCTGTGCTCTTTGAAGCACATCCCCATGTCAGTTCTCCGCGAGTGGCAAGAGTCTTGCTAACAATCATGAGAATAATAATATTAATAATTAAATAATAGCTTCAGCGTCAATAAGTATTTTCCAAAGTGCTTTCATATGAATTGTCTGTCTGCTGCCAGGGAAGGCCTCCAAGAGCCACTTGAATTTACCCTGTAATCACTGCTGGCTGCCATCTGCCTGGGGCTCAACGATTCCAGGAGTCACGATGTGGGACCCGCTCGCTCTGCTGCCGCACGGACAGGCAGAGGCGAGGAGGCGGGCCGTAAGGAGGGAGCCGTTTCAAGGGTAGACGTGCCCGTTTCTGCTTTCCCATTTTTGTTCTGAAAGCTCGAGAGAGTCTTTCTATGAGCCCGGAAGTGGGGGCTGGATAAAAGAAACTATCAGTACAAATCGCATCAAGGCCTGGTAGTCGGGCATGTTCCCTCAGCGTGCTGGCAACGTTGTCCTGGCCCTGCCGCATGAAGTCGGAGACACCCCATCCTGGCCCAAGACCACCTCCAGCCGTCTCAGATAGAAACCAGTTTCGGGGGAGTCTGTTGGGTCTGGGCCTGGCTGGCTTTCATGAGTCACCTCGTGCCTTTTCTGCCTCCAAAAAGAACAGCCCCTCAATGGCCTGGGCAGCCTAGCCGTTCTTGAAGAGACTCCTTCCTACTCCTTGTACCTTCAGTTGCCTGGACTATAGACCTGCCCAATGCCCTTGGCTTCTTTTGGGAAGATGGGGAGAAAGGATAGTACTTTCCGGTTTATTCATAGTTTGCAATCCTACAGTTTCAGCCCTAGGCGCTGGCTCCTGTGCACCCACCCCTTGCTCCCTGGCCAGATGAATTACAAACACTCTCCTTAAAGGTAAAGGAGCATGCACCCCTTCCTACCACTGAGAAAAAGGACCCAACACCCAACACCTAGCCGTGGCATGGCCCTCTCCCTGCCAGGGTCAGCACGATCCCCTGCAGACAGGCCTCGGGTCCTGTGGAGGGAAGGGTTTGGGAATGGACTTGACAATGGCCAGATGGACCTCTTCTATGCAAAGGAGAGGGAGACGGGAGGGCCGTCTGGCTTTCCCAGGGAGCTTTCTGAATCCCAGTGTGCTGCCTGGAATGCAGTGTGCTGCCGGGAGCTAAGGGACCCAGGGCCTGCTGGCTAGCCACAAGGCTTCTAGTCCTGTCCCCGAATCTGGTCTGGGAGTCCAGCCTGTGTCCTGCACGCCCGGGGAAGAGCGAGACTGGGCGTGTGCTCACCCCCTGGGTTCGTCACCCCGACACTTACATCCTCCATCATCTCCACCGCCCGCCATGCTGGACAGCGTATAAAGGCCTTCTCTGTGGGGGGTTTTGGTTCCTTCTCTGTGTACGCTGCTTTGAGGCCAAGCAAGGAACTACACACAGACCTTGCTTCCGATTGCCTCCAATTCCAAATGCTCCGGCGTATCCTGAGGGCCCGCCCCTGGCCCACCTCCTTGTTTCCCTCCTGTCCTGGGGAGAAAGGTGGGTGGGAGCCTGTTCTAGTGGCCTCCTCTGGGGACCCTCGGCCCTGCCTGCCCATTTCCAGAGCCCTCTCTGGAGGCTTCGTTATGCATGATCTCGGTGCCTCAGGCTCCCTGACCCGTCCCTTTCACCACAGCTGATGGACCAGAAGGGGCCTCAAAGCCTGATGTCACCGCCTCTTGCCTGCCGGGGGCCTGTGCGGTCACCAGGCTCCTGACCCTTCCAAGCTGGCCCGTCCTGGACGGTGACTAACCAAACAAGTCAGATTGTCCCTCAGAAGCCTGAATGTGAGAGGTTCAAGGAACAGGCTGTTTAGTGCACTGGAGTGTCAGGAGTGTCACCAAGAGTGGCTGGGTGACCTGGGGTGGTGCGGTGCCCCCTCCCGCAGGGGGGACCCGGTGGCAGAGGCACAGAAGCTTGGCGGGCCCCCGGAGGACTCGTAAGGAGGAATTCCTGTGTCCTTGCAACAATCTCAGGAGCATGTTTTCTTTTTCTGGAACCTACAAGAATGTAACTCGCAGAGGACACACTCAAGACAACGCGCTTTAAAAGGTAAGCAAAGCGTTGAGCAGGGGGGGCTCCTTGGCCCGCGTGACATCCTCGGCTGTGTCTGGACCTGCCACTGGGGGCAGCACCCCCTGGGGCTGGAGGGCTCTGGGGGAGGATGTCCTGCTGCCCGGGGGCTGGGGGAGTGGCTCCGGGAGGGGCGAGCGGAAAGTCTCCCCTCCGAGAAGGCATGCTTTTCCTGTTCTCCAAATACCCTGAGCAGAGGAAGGGGAGAGACAGGAGAGCAAGATGCTGGTGGTAATGGTGGGGCCTGGGGTGGGGAGGTGAGTGGGAGAAGGGGATGGGACCCCAGGCTCCCCAGGTCTCCGGGTCCTGCCCAGGCCCAGGCAGAGGGGAGGTAAATGGAACAAGGGCCCCTTGTCTGGGCTGTCCCTCTTGCCTCTGATTCTGGCTTCTTGTCTGATGTCCTCACTTCACCCCCTCTGCAGCCCAAGCCCAAGCTGAGCCTCCCTAACCCATGGGGAAGAAACTAGCGCTGTGTGTCCAAAGCCCAGCGTGCCTGCAGACGAGAGACAGATGGCCTTGGAAGCCTTCCTCCTTCAGGAAGCCCTCTCTGCTTCCGCCCAGAGGCACCCAGTCTTTGATTTGAGCACCACCACCAGGGAAGGTAAGAGTTGGACTGGGCGACTGAGTACCAGGACGTCAGGATGCATGTCCACCTGATTCATGGACAAACCCTGAGTGCCCTGCAGGGCTCTCGGCCCGGAGAAGGGGCTCCCTCAGGAGCCACTGAATGAATGAATGAATGAACAAATTCATACACTCTCCTTTTTTCAAAGTCTAAATATTCTTATTTCAAATGAAATGCTTTCTCGCTGCCAATATGCAAAAACAGAGCAATGAGCTGTGATGGCGAGATGGGGGGGGTTCGGGACGCTGCATCCGGGGCTCCCCCCTCTGCTCTTCTGCAAGGGTCCCTAAGGAGTGTTCGCATCCTCTGAGATTCAGAGGGAAACGCCTCTCATTCTCCTCATGAAGAAGCAGGCCCCCAAGGAAAAGGGGCTCGTCTGAGCCTGCACCGGCGCACCCCGGTCTCCTGACTCCCTGCTGCTGTGGATGTGCTCCGTGGAGACTGTATTAACTCACCACACGGGGTGCACAGCAAACGCCCGGTGAGTGAAGTGCCAGGAGGGAGGGGCTTGGCGATTCCCAGGCTGCGCGCCGCCTGACTAGAGTCACGAGCGAGGAAGGATGCGGCACCAAAATAAAATGTATTGTATTTAAATATTCCCCAAGTCGTTTTGTGTATTTAAGTCTTAATTCATCTCCTCTAAATCTCTCCCCGCCACATTAATGTGACGGCTTTGACAGAAAGATGAATAACATTATTAAGGGAGCTCGTGAGCAAATTTCACTCATAAAAATCTCCCTTTCACTCGCACGCCTTGCTGTTCCCACTTGGTGTTCTGTTCCCGCTCACCTCCCAGGTCCACGTGCCTCTGGGCCTCAGGCTGCTGCTGGAGGCTGGTCAACGGGAGGTTCAGAGGATGGAGGTGTGAATGCGTTTCAAACCCAAAGCTTCCCCTTTTGGTTGAAAAATGCATCATTGGAGCCAAACCCCAGGAGCGACAAGATCAGGCTGGAGAGAAGGAGAAGGAAAGGTGGAGCCTCTTTTGAGAAAGCTTCCCATGGCAGGGGGTGGGGTGCGGGAGGGATCTGGCATGGAACGTGGAGCAAATATGGCAAATGTCCAGGAGGGTGTCCTCCTTGGGGACGCACGTCTCAGGAGGAGAGGGACCCTCATCACCAAAGTCGCCTCTGGGGATGCTGCCAGACTGACACGTTTCAACACGTTGGCCCCCGCCCAGCCCGAGGCGGCTCTGGAACCTGCCATCGCATCCGTGCTCCTCCTGGAGCCCTGCTCAGCCCCACTGGCTGGGGATTTATGTCCGTCTTTGCCAAGCCGCCCCGATGGGCCGCTTCCAGGATGGGCGCGGAGTCCGTGGTGTTCATCTCCCCGACGTCTCAGCCTTCTCCTTTAAACTGTTGCTCATGTCGACAGCCGATTGCTGGCTGGGCCTGGCTGCTCCGTCAGCAGGCCTCCTCCGGGGAGGGACCTGCGGGGTCTGCCTCTGCAGGGACCACCGGCCCCTCCTCCGCAGACACTCCCTCAAACACCAGCTCTTCCTCATCTGGAAAAACCCTCCTGTAGGTCATCTGAAGCCAGGAAGCCAACCCCAGAGCCCCCACAGGCCACCTCTGACCTGTCATCTCCTATCTGATGTGAAATCGTCCATTGGTGTGGTGACCAGGCCCGTAGCTGTTCTGCGCCACGGATAATACTCGTTTCCTCAGGAGCCCGGCGCCTAGTGGAGCGTCAGCCTTCATCGGTACTCAGTGACGTCTGATGAGCTAAATCCTTCAATCGTGCAGGGATACGACCTCTTTGGAAGACTGCTTGGCAGAATCTACTGAAAGCTGAGCGTATCTGTGCTCTGTGACGTGCCTGGGTACAAACCCACCCGAAACGAGGGCTCGTGTTGACTCAGACACGCACGAGGGCGTTCGTGGCGACAGTATTTCTGATAGACCCAAACGAAAAACAACCTAGTGTCCATCAGCAGTAGATGGACAGGGAAACTGTAGTAAATCTGCACGATGATTGCGTGGCTGTGGGGTCGGGGAGCAGGGCTAAACGATGAGGTAGTGTTCAAACAACATAGGTCAACCTGACAGAACGTGAATCCACGGAAGCCAGGAGTATACATTGTGTGCTCACAATGGTATGAAGATCCAAGACAGGCACACCCTAACTATGATGTTTGGAGGGTGGGGTAATGGTTATCATCGAGGGGCGGCTGGCCGTGGTCCGCGGAGGGACAGGAGACCCAGGAGGGCTTCTGGGATGTTGGAAGTGTTCTCAGGCTTGACCTGGGTGGCGGCTACACACTGTGTACACATTTTGCTGGGCTGTACTCATATTACCTGTAACCTTTACTGCCTGTAAATTAAACCTTATTAAAAATGGTAAAGAAAATGTGGAGTGGTTCCCAATCTTTTGTGCATTAAAATCTGGGCCTTGAAGTATTCTCATTCCATCTTCTACCTATCCCAATGCATGCGATATTATTACATTGGTCTTCTTCTGTTTTATATTATGAAAACAACTAGCTGGCATATTGTATATGCATTTTCTAAGTACAGAAAATCATGCCCCCCCCGAAATATTAAACATATCATTTCCCCTTGCCCCATACCCTGAGTGAAAAATCACCACATTAAAATAAATTTGCTCTGGGGCACCTGGGTGGTTCAGTCCCTTAAGCACCTGACTCTTGATTTCAGCTCAGGTCATGGTCTCACGGTTCGTGAGTTCACTGACAGCATGGAGCCTGCTTGGGATTCTCTCCCTCTCTCTCTCTGCCCCTCCCCTGCTTGTGTGCATGCCCCCTCTCTCTGTCTCTCTGTCTCTCGCTCTCTTAAAATACATAATTTTAAAAATAAATATATATTACCCCATAGCACCAAAAAGATTCATTGTCTCCCAAGACCATATCTCATTCAAGTGAGATGAGAGGTAGAGAGGAGACTAGCAGGTCCTTAGGGGATGGGCTGTCTAGAGTGGAAGCAATAGGGGCTTATGTCCAAGAAACTCAACATTATTAAGAAGTCTGAATTCAAGGACTTTCCCAAGAGGACCAAAGAGTGTAGACCAACCGTTACGTTCTTTCAGCTTAATTTTCTGAAAACTAAGCCATGAGTGCTCTGTAAATTTGGATGTCTGGGTCTATAGGGGGACTGACCATCTGAACCACTGGAGTCGGTTTGAATAAAGCAGGGAGGTCTGTGGGGAGGAGGAGGCAAGGTGTCAAAGCAGAGTCCAAAGGCGAAGGCTGGCCTCAGAAATGAGAGTCAATCCATGTGGGTAAATATGTAAATTGCCCACTCATTCAGCCCTTCTCACCAAGAGCGTACACTAGAGTCCTAAGAAGACAACGGACGACACTTTTCACTAGTTGATAGAAGTATCAGGTCAGCTTTGATTGACCAAAAAAAAAAAATACAAACCATAATTGGAACTAGCTTGAGCGAAACGGCCATCCATTATGAGAAAAGGGACGGGTCGTCAGGACTCTGTTTGTGTCTCAAGAACTCCCGGAAGGAGGGTCTTGAAGGCCGTCAGCCCTCACTCCTCACCCCTCCTTTTTTCTATACGTGTGTCACAGTCAGACCCAGCACGACTCTCCAAGTGGGGAAACAAGATTGGCCACAACAAAGCCAGGAGACAGCGTTTTCCGGGCACTCCGATGTGCTGTTCAGGACCCGCTCGTGCAGCTCGGGGCCCTTCCAGTCCGGTTGGGAAGAGCAGCGGTCGGACCAGGCGAGGGCTATGACGTCACATGGTGGGCCTTGAACTCAGGAGGGGAATTCTCCTGGAGGAGATCACGCCACTTGGCTTAAGGGAAGGACCTGGGTGAGAATTCCTGGTCCCTTATTGGCGCGTAGCAGGTGCTACAGTCTGACTTAGAGCCTGAGGGTAGAAGAAATACATACACAGGCTCTTGGGCCAGGGCCTGGCACACAGCAGGTCCTCCCTCCCTGAGCGGTGGTTAGTGGTGGCCTCATACAGTGACGCCATGGGAACATAGGGGACGTTCTTTCCTTAAGCCTCCAGGAAGGGCCCAGTGTCCACTGCCTGGCACCCATCCGCTGGGAGGGCGGACTCTGCTGAGCCTTCCCCGGTGCCTGGATCGGAGACCCTAGGACAGTCCCTCCCTGCTGTCTCCCACAAACGTGGGGGGCGTGCCAAACAGATCACTAGAAATTGCGCTGCAATCCGAGTCCATTGGGCTAGACCTTCGGCAGCTCATTCAACCTCTCTGAGCCTCAGGTTTTTATCCACGAAGAGAAGGGGTAGCTGTGACGACTAAGGTGAGGGCCTTCTGTACAGGCGATAGTCAAGGTGAATCCCATTTGCCATGAATCTGGAGGGGTGGGCTTTCCTTACCTCCTTGCCTCCAACCCTCGCGCATTTCGCCTTCAGGCCCTAACGGGGACATTTTACTGCGGATACAGCATATTCGTGTTCTATGCAGCGGCACACTCAGGCCGCAGCCCCTGCACTGCAAACACACACACACACACACACACACACACACACACACACGCACACACACACGATGGCTGGCGTGGAGAGCAGTAGCAGCAGGAGGGAATCCCCCCATCCTTTCTCCCCATGTCACTTTGTTCTGGCTACACAGGCAACAAATTAAAACAAGACCCCCCCATCGCCCAGAGCCGCCCAGGCCTCCGCCACGGCCTCTCTAATAACAAGGCCCCCCGTCCGCCAGGCCCGGGAGCAGAGAGGCAGCGAGCACGCTTTCACCGGCAGACAGAGACGTGGCTGGGAGCTTTCGCTGTGTTTACTTGGTGTGACTTTGGGGCGAATATATATTGTTTCTTGTCCTTCGTCTAAGTGCTTCATCAGAGATGGGGGAGACTGGGGTGAAGGGCCTGTGGTGGGAAGAAAAGCAAGAGAAATTTGACTTCCCCAGGAAAAGACACACACGGTGCGCTCAGTCAATGCAGGCAGCGGCACACGGCAAAATTGAACTTTCCCTGCCTCACAGTGGTCTTTGAAAGCATTCAATTATCTGTCTGCACCTATAGAAAATGTTAGGGATTGCTTCCAGAAGCCTTTAAAAGGGTCTATACATAACAGAGGCTCACGCATGCTCTCAGCGGCAGGCAGAAAAACAACAACAATCTATTCATTTACCTTTGAAAAAAGCCAAAAAGTATAAATTCTGCCCAGAAATCAATCTCCCTCTCTCTTTTCTTTGTCTTTTGCCACATCCCTTCTCCCACCTCTCACCCCATCTCATGTTTATTTATTTCTTTAGCGAAGGCCACGAAACAGCCAGAGAAAGCGACGTGGTGCGGAGCAAAGGCACCGAGGTTTTTGGATGGAAAGGCCTGCTCTGTTCCGGCGAAGGGGAAGCACCTCACCCCGGTTCCCTGCGGGCCTCGCACCCGAACTGAAGGCACCGATGGGACACCGGCCAAGCCCTTCCGTGGACGCCTCCTGACTAGGCTCCAAACCAGTCTTTGAAGTAGACGGTGCTCCTCCCACTTCACAGATGTGCAAAGTGAGTCCCGAAGAGAGCATGCAGTCAGGAAGCCGGTGGGCTGAGCAGCTTGGGAAGGTCCCTGCCTCTCAGCCCGGGCCTCTCCCTAATTCTACCATGTCTCCCTAACTACATACACCCTGTTCTCTGTCCCTGGAACGGACACTGCAGGGGGCCCAGCGGGCACCTCGCAGAGCTGCCAACAGCCACAAAAGGAAGGGGTTTAGCAGACAGTGTTCATTGTGGTTGATGAAAATAAGGACAAGGGGCGCCTGGGGGGCTCAGCCAGTTGAGCATCCGACTTCAGCTCGGGTCATGAACTCGTGGTTCGTGAGTTCGAGCCCCACATCAGGTTCTCTGCTGTCAGTGCAGAGCCTGCTTCAGATCCTCTGTCCCCTCCCCTTCTCTCCCCCTCCCCCATTCATGCTCTTTTTCTCAAAAATGAATAAAACATTACAGAAAAGAGAGAGAGAAGAGTGACGATGAGGAGGAAGCAGATGAAGAGAATGAGGAAGTGCAGGACAGTAGCTGGGACTTAGGTGGTGGGAGCCCCCTGCACGATTCCCAGCTTTACCGCCCACTGCTGTGTGACCAGACTCCAGCGACTCCGCCTCTCTGTGCCTGCTTCCTTATGTGCAAAATCAAGCCAGGAGGCTGCGCCCGTGGGTTTCAGGTGGGGCTCGGTGGAGTAGCTGGAACCCCGAGGACCCCAGAGGTTGCTGGGGAGGTGGGCGGAGCTCAAGAGCCTGCCTGGACCAGAGGAGCCCCCACCTCCTGAAAACCTCATTCATGTATCATGACTGTGTGGTAGTTCATCAGAAGAAAGGGTTCTGCTGCTAACGAGGTGAGATCTAGAGGCTCTTCTTGCTAGAACATTCTGTGATGTGATGGTGTCATGACATCCACAATCCCAGGAACCCATTTCCCGTCTCAGGGTCCCAGCACCCGTGAAGGCAATGGCAGAACATGCTGGGTAAACAGCTCCTTAGCGGGGGAGGGGCCCGCATACTCTCGTCACCACAAAGGTGACAGATTGGGAAGACGGAGCAGAGAGCATGAATCTGAGACAGAGGTCTTCGAGGAGAGCCGAAGGTCCAAGCTTGGTAGGTCAGATGTGATCGTCAAGAGCAAAGGAGGTGTCCACAAATGGGTGACTGGAACCCCAGGACAGAAGGAGACCCAGGGAACCGCATGGAAATGCAAACTGTCCAGGAAGGAGAAAGCAGGGGGGGACCGTGGTTGTGCAAAGCACGGCCCCTGTCTTGCTTCACGGGCAGGAAGAGTCTCATATGTGCAACCTGGGGGCACGGGGTCCCGATGGACCAAGGGGTGGCTGTTAAGACGTGATAACAGAGGCGTTTCTCACCTGCGCTCCACTGTCCCCACATCTCTATGACAGGACCTGGGACACGGCAAAGCATTCCCTGGGGCCCAAGTGCGTTTCGTGAGATGTTACATGAGCCCGTCAATCCCAGACCTCCTGGAGCACACGCAGCCCGTTGCATCTGTGTGATCGAGAGTGTGATTTCAAACCACAAAAGTCCCAGTTTGCAGCATTTTGAAATCAGGAAACCTGGCAGGTAGGTTAGCCAACTTCTCTACCACCTGCAATCAGAGCTGGATTTGGGGGTCAGCTTGCATTTGGAAAACGCAGCTCAAAGCAGACGGGATGGACAAGATGGGCCGATTCCCAAGACTGGGCCAACGCCTTGGGAATGACCAACTGGAGGCAATGCCCATAGTTTTGAGCTTAGTGTGTGCTATTTTTGCTCATATTAAATTCGGCTGGGTTGCTGGGTGCACCGACTGTCACCCATTCTGTTCCCATCTACAGGCCTCGAAGGGGCTTGGTTACACGACTTTCACATTTTCGGAGTTTTTATATCTCTCGTGTCCGGTGCATGAAGCACCCAGGATGCCTACAAGTAAGCATCGTTAGTCCCACTTTAGAGATGAGTAAACTGAGATGCAGAAGTCCAAGTGCCCTCTTCGGGGTGATCAGTGAGTCCAGAGCGAAACTGGGGCTGGGGCCCAGCACCTTTCTACCAGCCCAGTCTACGGAGCCGGGAGCTCCCTGGACTCAGTCTCCCCCAGACCAGACCACTCCTGCCAGCACCCCATCTGCTGAGTTTCCTCTTCTGACCTCCAGAAGTCTTGCCGACCCGAGGCACCCACCCCCCCACCCCCATCGGCACTGAAGGATCGAGGGTAAACGAGACAGTGACTTTCCGTGGCATGTGACTTGTCCAATTTGAAGAGCATTTTCTTGGCCAGCGTTCTAATCCCAATGCCTGAGTGATGCCCAGAGACCACATCGATCGGGATCCGGGAAATTCCGACCCGACCGCAGCACATTGTAATGGCCTCTGCCCGGGTGACCTTCCCGCTGTCAGAAAATACGTCTTTTCCGCAAGTCCCTGCCTGCAGACATCGCCCGCAGCCAGCTTAGCCCAGACAAAGGGCTTTGAAATGGTCCAGATAATGCGTCGAGGGGAAAACTGTTTTCCAAGTGTGTAATCCGTCCACTATTAACCTGCAGCTGCGGGAAAGGCCTGGCCTTAGGTTCCCTTCTGCAGCCGGGGCCACTCCCATCTTGTAAGCCAACACCTGACACCTGACGCGCGGTGGCAGACAGGCAGCCGAGGCTTGTCCTGTTTCCTGAATGCCGATGACCCCCCGGCTGCCCCGCTGACACCCGGAGGCCTGATCCATCACAGAATTCCTCGTCCTCTGCTTGGCTCGGCCGGAGAAGCTGTCCTGGCGGCCGGAGTGGGGAGCGGACACGTCCTTGGCCATCTGGAGGTGTGTGCCCACCGCAGGCCTTGACACAGACGCACGGCCTCCTCCTCGCTGCCTCGGAAAGATGATCTGGGCGGCAGCCGACGGCACCGCAAGGCTGTGTGCCTTTGGGAAAAGCACTTCCCATTCTGGCCTTCACTTTTGTTGTCTGCAAAATGAAGGAACTGGACAAAGTAATTCGACTCTGATCATCTGTTGTTGTTTTTTTATTTTTCTGGATGTTTCTCTGTCTTGGGTTAAATGATGGGTAGAATTAAAAAAGAAGAAGGAACGGGCACCTGGGTGGCTCAGTCACGTGAGTATCTAACTTTGACTCGGATCATGGTCTCACAGTCCGTGGGTTTGAGCCCCGTGTCGAGCTCTGTGCTGACAGCTCAGAGCCTGGAGCCTGCTTCGGATTCTGTCTCTGCCTCTCTCTCTGCCCCTCTCCAACTCTCTCTCTCTCTCAAAAATAAGCATTAAAAAGTGTTTTTAAAAAAAAGAAAAAGGAGGGGAAGAAGCATGAAGAGGAGGAAGAAGAGGAGAATGCTAGAGGCCAGGGGTGAATTATCCGTCCTAAGCACCAAAATATGCGCGTATGGGGTGAGAAAAGAGAAAAAGAGAAGACCGGCATGACTGTCCCCTTTCCTTTCCTTTTCTCTTTGTCAGTTTTCTGGTCCTAGGAAGTTCCTGACCTCCCAGGAGCTAAGCTGAGGCTGGGTTTTTGAGGAAGCAGGGCGGAGGGAAGAGGGCTCAGACTGACCTGACCGTCACAGGTCGCTGGAGCGGGCTCAGCAGGCGGGCGTTGGGTCTGAGGAGCACGAAGAGAAGGAGGCAGGGGCGGAAGGACACAGGTCAGAACCAGAGCACAGGTTCACAGGGCAGCAGGTGGAAGAGTCTGGAGAGGCGGCATCAGAGAGATTTCCGGAAGCAACAGGGGACAAGGGGAGGGCTCTTCAAGACAAAGGGTGAGTTCTTCTGGAAGGCTACGGGTGGGAGAGGAGCTAAGCTCAATGTCAAACCAATTCAATGGCGATAGTTTCCAATGAGTGACTCGTAACCCCTGGCCAACGTGCACTATTACCCAGCTGAGGTCTGGTGTTAAGACTGAGGTTCTGTTTCACGTAACAACTCAAGATATCATAAGTGAAAGGCAAAAACCCCCTTCATTAATTTTTCCAAAATTAATTTTCCAAAATTAATGAAGGCCCAAAATGATAGATTAAAAACCAGAAAAGCAAAATTATATTTAGATCACAAGGGAATGTGTTTCCCCCAAGCACTGGGTTTTAGTGGCTCTCAGGTGGCATTCGGATGGATTCACCTGTAGAGCTTCTGCAAAATGGCAGGATTTGGGCCTCGCTCCAGACCGAGTGAATCCGGGATGAGGCCCTGCCCGGTCTGGACCACGAGGTTGCCTTGCCGCTTGAACATGGGGACAGAGGATGCCGCCCACTGGTAAAACAATAGCAACGTAACAACCACAGGACACGACAACAATTCCTCGGGAATTGCGTGCACTCAGGCCGGCTGTTTGTTCTACTAAGTGTTAAATATTTGTTGAATGAATATTTCAAGACTAGGTTGTGAGTTCCACTAGATTCCGTCATCTCTTAGGGTGGGGACCTTGTCTAAGTCTTCTTGGTGTCTCCCTAGTGCCTGGCCTATTTGAGTCCCCGGATGCCCAGAGTGTATTTGTTGAGTCTATAAACCAAGGGATTCATGAACTCATGAATGTAGATCAAGGCCTCCTTTCCAAGTGGTAGACTAGAAAAGCCCAAGTTTGGGCATGAGGAACCTTTGTTCACACCGCGATGCACCACCTCTAGGTGGGATCCTTGTGCGAGGCTACTTCACCCCTCCCAGCCTCAGTTTCCACATCTGAGAAACATGGGGCCAGTACCCAGTATGCTTCACGGGGCCACGTGCATTACTCTCCGCGAACGGGCAGGTGTACCGCTGCGTGGCATGGCTTTCGATGAACATGAAGAGGATGCAGGTCTGGGATTCAGACCTCAGACATCGGTCCCGTTTCCCCTGATGCTCTAAGCTCGTGGTCACTTCAGACCCCACCGCCTGGAGAGATGCAGAAGCGATTGGGGACTCTGATCCTGCTGTAAAATAACCTTTCTCACGGACCCCTGAGTCCTCAACGAAGACCAGAGCCCAAGGCAATGTTTACTAGTGAGTGGCCTTGATTTAAAAAAAACAAGGCTCGTTTTCCTTTAAATTCATGGTCAGACAAAATTCCCTTGTCCCAGAAGCTGTACAGGAGTTTGGGTTGACACCACACACCAATGTAGCAAGACAACATAATTTAAAGGAGCCCCGTGGCTTTCACATTTGAGGCTGACTGTTTCCTAGCATTGGAGCCGCGGCTCGGAGAACAGCCGGGAGATTAGGTACTAATGAAAAAGAAATGATGTGCAGTCTCCACACCGCGCTCCCTGCAAATCAGAACACTGGGACTTGGCAAGCGCCAGCCCTTCCTCCCCAGCCCGCCGCCCCCGCTGAAGTGTGTCTCCACGCGGGGCTGAGAGGTTTACAGCTCTCTCACTCCTGGCTTCCGCGGACGCTTGTGCGATAAAGGTTTGGCTTTGTTGTATCAAGCGAAATCACAGACCTGGATGTTTCCCTTGTCTGTCTAAGAAATACTGTGAATATTATATCAGGTCGCGCCTTGGCGTCCCGTGATTTATCTCGCCTGCAGTGGTACCTTCTGGGGACCGTAGTGGATGGAGGAGGAGGAGGAGGAGGGAGTTGGCCAAGCGGCCCCACATCGCCTGGTCCAGCCCGCCTGCCTCCAGGAAGGACGGCCTTGAACTTATTCTGTGCGCCTGACTTCCGGGACTCGCTCCAGTGACCCGCTAGCCCTGTTGTTCCGATCTGGGTGGGATCTGCTTGATCATTCCAGAAGGCTTCCTCTCCGCCAAATCAAGTCTCCTCACTCTCGTTTTCGAAGGTCCTTGACTTCTCTTTTTCTCATCCGCTCAATCCCAACACCCGTTTTCCTCATGACTGGCCTTCCCTCCAGACAGTTTGAATTGGAAAAAAAAAAACTATCGCCTTTTCTCCCCTACACTCCTCAGGGTCATTTCTTCTAGGAACTTCATGGCTTATGAAGAAGCTACTGCCCACTCTCCGAGGCAGGTGCCAAAGATCCGCGGGTAAATAATACAGATCCCCGCGCCGTGGCCGGAGGGCTCCCAGCTGAGGACGGGGCTCTGTCTGATTAGGACCTGGTGCTCAGTGGGAAGGCGGAGCCAAGGCCGGACGGAAGAGTAGTCATTCGACAAACACTTGGAAGCCGCCGGACACCGTGGACCGGTGTGGCCTCTGGGGGCCCCCGGTTCTCCGGTTCTCCGTGTTATCTTAGCGTCCAGACAGGAGACAGGAGAGCGGAGCAGACAGGCCCCAGGTCTTTCTCAGAAATCTGGGGCCGAGTCCTGCATTACTTCACGGGCTTCTCTGCCCAGCCCGTGGCCCCGGGGTTTGCGGCGGCAGAGGAGGTGGCCTAAAGAAGTCTACCTGCCCAAGGGCATCATGTTACTTGAAGACTTGGGGTTCAACATTTGTAGATTAAAACAAATGTATGTATGATGGAATGGAATGCAGAAGTCCCAGGATTTCCTGAGATAAAAAGTGAGACCTCAAAGAAGGGTGGGGAGCATGTGGCCATGCCCCCGGGCCCCCGAGGGCGGGGTGGGGATACCCCCCGGCTGTGGTGTCAGGAGGACCTTCAGTGGTTGGCACCCCCTGCAAGCATCGGTGTACCCCCCAGAGGGCCCGCTCCCCTGCAGAGCAGCGCAGGGTGTCTCTCTGGCTCTGAAGCCCACGTAGGTGGTTTTGGGGAGCCCGGGAAGCAGGGCCCAGCACAGCAGGGGGGCTGGCCGCCGCGGGGGAGCGCTGGGAGCGCGCCTGGTAGAAAAGGGACCGAAATAGCTGATTCCTCCCATCACCCTGGGGGCCTGTCACTTCCTCGGGGGAAGCGGGATGGATTATGGTTATGAGGGAAGCAGCAGCTAACTCACTTTTATTGCAGGAGAACTTAGGCCCTGCGCTCCCGGGGGACAGACGCGCGCACGGCCCACACCTGCGGAGGCTCGGGCCCCTCGCTGCCGTCCCCCCAGCCAGCCAGCCCGAGGAGAGGGAGCAAACGTGATTAATGGGGCCACCCCGGGGGACCTGCGGGATGGCAAGCAGACCTGCTGTACCACGGAGCCAATTTCAGTAACAGGTTTAAGGGAGCCCTGAGAGCAGAAAATGTGCTGACTCGGCCACTCCGGGCTCCGGGAAGGCCAGAGGGAGCCTTGGAGTGAAAGAGCCGCGGAGACCGGCACCGGGGCGGGTGGGGGGCTTCCTTCTCACACCCCGCGGGGAGGGGGGGGGTGGCAGCAGTGACAGTGGGACCTGCCGGGGTTACCAAGGGGTGGGGGAGAGGGGGAGGGGACTTTTCCATGCAGAGAGAATCGGTGTGGTTCTCCCCGTGACCAGGGTCAGAACAAGATGCCATACTGGACATTCCTAGAGAGCTTTATAGTTTTCAAAGCGTTTTCCTGATTATTATCTTATTTCATTTTCATGGTATCTTTGTGAGGTAGAGAACAGAAGCTTGGAGAGCTTCCTGGGGTGTTGAGGCGAGTTTTTTGTTTTGTTTTGTTGTTTTGATATTGGCACAAGACCACAGCGTCAGGGCTGGAAGCCTGGACTTCTCGTTGAGGCCGGCCTAGCCTCCCTGCTCTTTCACGTTGTCGTTGGATGTGATGAATGTCCTAGGGGCAGGGATGGGGCTTTGAAACAGGACCTCAGGAGAAGACCCCAGAGAGAAGGGGCTTGGAGGCCAGAAAGGCCACGGCTTGGTTCTGGGTCCCCCCACCTACTTCCTGTGTGACCCTGGGCAAACTCCTTCACCTCTCTGAGTCTTAGTAAACGAGGATGTCATAAGCACATCATATGGATTAACAAAACAGCTCCTGTCCTGTGCCCATACCCGCACAAACCGAGTTCTCCATAAAAATGAGAAATCATTCCTATCCTCTGTTGAGAAGGGGGGAAAATCGGGACCTTGGGTAGAAGGTAGAAAAATCTCTCTGGCACCCGGTCTGCCGGAGATTTTCAGAAGACACTGTCAATCTGAAGAGGGCCCGAGAAAAAAGCAAAGCACCAGAATGAGTTCTCAGTAAAACTGCGTTTGAACGAGCATCTGTTTATTAAAAAATACGTATAAAACAAAAACATGTTGAAGATGTTTTTCAGCTTCTGCACAGCTGGATGGCTGGGAGAAGGGAGACCGTCAGAATCTTCTCAGAGTCTCTTGTGCAAATGAGGCAGGTGGACCCCATGGGCTGTGAGGACGGCAGGACCCGCCGGAGGAGAGGGTCAGGCCTCGGGCTGCCCCAGGCGGGCTGAGGCCTCTCTGGGGTCGCCCTAGAAAAGGGGGCCTTGTCCTCCTTCAGGAAGGAGGTGAGGAGCAGAGGCCTGCTGTGAGCATGATGTCCTCACCTCCCTTCCCCTGGAAGGGTCCGCCTCCCAGGATGCCCCTCTCAGCCCTCTGAGAATTACAGGCCAAGGCTACTCACACCGGAACTAGAAATGGACTCCTCCCCTCACAAACAAGGGAGGAGAGGCCCAGAGAGGGCAAGGCATCTGCTCGGAGCCACACAGCACTCCCTCCTCTTTACCCAACCGTGGGGCATCCACTTGGGCCTCCCCGGGCCGTTGTCCAGGGCTACCGAAAGTTGCTCCAAGCCGCCTGCTCGAGAGCAGGGGAAGGTCGAGCCACATCTGCTGCGCGGCCTCTCCCGGGCTCCAGGCTGTGTGCCAGCCTCGGGGAGAAGCGTGTCTTCTGAGGCTCCCTGAGTCCTTGACCAGGACTCGGGCACAATGCAAACAGGAGAACAATGGGGAGCGTGTGAGGGAGCCCAGCCGGAGAGGGTATTGATCATGTTTAAAAAAAGAAACACATCCTGAGGAGCACAGAAAACCCTTCCCAACGCAGCAGCTGGCCCCGCTAATTAGCGCGGGTGAGCCCGTGTCAGCCGCCAGCTCGGAGCCTGGAAGAAAACAATTCGCTCAACAAACAGCATCTAAGGAGGAACACAAAGAAAACAGCCATGGTCCCCTAACCTCCAGAGGGTCCATGCAGTCCAGGGAAGACAGGGCGGTGGGGAGGAGCCCAGGCAGAGCTGGGGATTATTTAGACTCAGACTCACGGGGGGCGGAGGGCCCAGGTGGCATCCAGCCCTGCGAAGGGGTGTCACTGTGTCCCGTCCCTCCACAAGAGGAACATCGCTACTGCTCAGACCACCAACTCTGAGCCCTGCCTCTCTTTGGGGGTCTTTGTCACCATGCACCAGGCGACTTCTCTGGGCAGGTCACGGTGTGGTGGAAGGAAGCAGGGCAGCAGCTTGGGTCAGTCTGAACTTGCATCCTGACCGTGGGCACGAGGCCTCCCCAGTGGCAGGCTGGGCACAGCGGGCAGACCACCTGGTCCGAATGTCGGTTCTGCCAGAGATGAGACTGTGGGGGGGGGGCGCCCTCAGTGTAGTGACACGTGGCCTGGGCTGGCCTCTGGCTGCAAGGGAGGCAAGCACGTCCCCGGGGGCATTGCCTGGAGGAAAGAGTGGAGTGCTCCGTGGAGGAAGCGGGTGGGCCGGGCGTGAGGGAGCAGTGGGTTCAGGTTATTGGGTCCAAAGCTACCAAACGGCACAGAGACGGAGGGAAAGGATGACAGACAGTAGGAAGGAGAGAGGGGAGGAAGGGAGAGAGGGAAGGGGGCAGGGGAGGAGGGAGGGGAGGAGAGAAGGAGGGCAAGAAGGAGGGAAAGAGGCAAGGGAGGAGGGAGGAAGAGGAAGAGGAGGGGGGAGGAGGGAGGAAGAAGTGGACGGAGGGCAGAAGGAGGCGGGAGGGAGGAGGCAGGGAGGGAGAGGAAGACCAGAAACACCTTTCTACACCTGGTGTGGCAGCAACCCTGGCGGCCCCCTGTGAGATCAGTACCATGACCCCCGGGACTCACCCTGATCTCACAGGGAGTCAGCCACTGTCCGGGGAGGTTGGATGTTACTGGGCACACAAGCCCGATGACTGCGCTGGGCTCTACAGATGGGGTCAATGGGGTGAGTACAGTGGGTGACGTGTGTGTCCCTCGACTGCTCACTGCTGTGCGTCCACCGCTCTGTCCATGCCTCCTGGTCCCTGCCTCTCGGGCTCCATCGCTTCTCCCACAGATCACAAGCCTCGTGGTCAGAAAGAGGCTGAGCTCCGGAGGCTGACTGCGCCTGTGTTTCAGGTACTGCCAGGCGTCAACGTGGCCGCGGGGAAGGAACATCGGGACTGAATTCAGGAAAGCGGGCGGGGTCCCGGCTGCCCCACCTGCTAACTGGGCGATGTCGAGTGACCCCCCTCATCTCCCAGGACCCAGCTTCATCCTCAATAAAACGCGGGTGCTAAGAGTTCCCTCGGAAATCTGTGAAGATCACAGGTGGCATTCCATGTGCCCCCACAGCTCGTTCTTAAAAGACAAGGTGCGATGGTTCTTAGAAAGTATCATTTCAGTACAAAGGAATCCCAGAGGATTCTGAATGTTTCCCTCTACTTCTAAAATTACGAGGTGGACGGATCTTTAAGGGTGTTATTTCCAGCATCACGGCTCAGGGATCAGGGAGCCGTACTGAGGAGTCTCTACACGGCATTGCCCCATCTTACCCTCCTCCCTCACCCCTCCCAGGGCAGGAGGTGGATTCTGGGCACAGGCAGGGTAGGGGGCTGAGTTATGAATTAGGAGGTCCCTTCAGGGAATCTCTTCCTGTAAGTGTGGCCTTGATCATGCTGGCTCTGTGTGTTTGCAAATGTACATGTGAACGTACCCACGTTCATTTCCATCCATTTTTTGCTTTTATGTCTCCATCAATAGTTTTTGGCAATGCCTTTGCAACACCATGAACTGTAGACAGGAAATAAGACCCATCCATTTGTGCTGGTACAAGCTAAAGATTTTCTATAAAGTGACCACATTTCCAGGCTGGGCGAATGGATTTCACTGCAGGAAAAAAAAATATTGTGAGGTAGGAGAAGTGCAGCAAAGGAAAATATTGGCCACTTTAATGATTTACAGAAGCATAAAAACCCTCCTCGCCTGCTGAGATTTCATATTTCCCCTCCTGCCGGTAAGGGGGCTGGGGTAGCGGGTCTGATTTGAGCTGCCGCGTGACGAAGCCTGAAAACGCCAAGCCAAGGCTGGCCCCCTTCCAGAATATTCTGTAAGTCCGGGTTGAGCCGTCTGACCCAAGGAGCTGGGGTTGGGGTTGGGGGAGGGGTGGACAAAAGGAAAGAAAGTGGACGCACCTTTTAGGGGCGACTGTTTCTTCCTCCCGGAGAGCCTGGAACACCAGCCTGGGAAGAGATGTTTCGGAAAGGAAGCTCTTCATTTTGCTTGAGAAACAGACAGCCAGAGACTCAAAATGAGTTTCCCAAGATCAAAACTCTAGTTTATAGACAAACTGGAACTATACCCTAGACCTTCCGGCTGCTGGCCCTAAATTCTTTCAACTATACTATTAATATCATCATTATTGTTAGCATAATTACCATCACGAAAAGACCACCGAGGGCGTCCTACCTGCAAGGAACTACACCAACAACTTTCCTAACAACTTCACACTCAATGTTCATACCACCTCTAAAAACAATAGTTCAGCTTGGGGTGCCTGGGTAGCTCAGTCGGTTGAGCATCCGACTTCGGGTCGGGTCATGTGATCCCATGGTTCATGGGCTCAAGCCCCGCATCGGGCTCTGGAGACAGTTGGAGCCTGTTTCAGATTCTGGGTCTCCCTCTCTGGTCCTCCTCCCTTCTCTCAAAATATGAATAAACATTAAAAAGTAAATTAAAACGATGTATTATGATTCCCACTTTAGAGGAGGAAACTAGGACCCAGAGAGACCAAATAGCTTGCTGGGATCACACAGCCGATAAGTCACACAGCCCGGGTTTGAACCAACACCGCCAGCTCCAGCCCAGATCACTTCCGAAGAGCAGGGAATCCAGAAACAGAGAGTAATAAACTACCCTTCGGACAAGCTGTCCTACCTCGCCAACGAACACAGTCCCAAGTGTCTGGCTTGAACAACCCACATG
This sequence comes from Suricata suricatta, assembly GCF_006229205.1. Lineage (NCBI taxonomy): Eukaryota > Metazoa > Chordata > Mammalia > Carnivora > Herpestidae > Suricata > Suricata suricatta. Next base: position 106,445,670 of record NC_043710.1, on the reverse strand, counting down.
AACCGTGGCCTTAAAGCAAAGCCCAAGATGGTTAAATTGAGACGGGAAACAAATGGAGGCAGCCGGTCTCCCGTACGGTGGCCGTAATGTGAACGGCTTGCAGCAGTGAGTAGTGCGAATTGAGCTATTAATAAAGGAGCCAGCAGAATGATTTACAATCAGACATTAATATGGAGATTTTCATAAACACAATAATTCACACCCAAGCAGAGTCATAAACGTAAAGTTGCATTAACTATTCTAGTTGGCATGGAATGTCACACATAGTGTGAAATTGAACATTCCATTGTACCGTAATAATGGACTAATGGAAAGTTTTTCTTGGGGGGGGTTGGACGTGGGGCAGTGGGAGATACTTCCTATTGTAAACTTGCTGAGTCCTAGTAAGGTCCTAGCTCTGCCCTCGCCTTACAAAAAAATAAATAAATAAACCCCAGCTTTTTATGTTGAAATAATTTTAGATTTACAGAAAAGTTACAAAGAGAGGTAAGTTTACAGGGGATCTCCCCCATTTTCGCCTCTTCTATGACTGTGGTATGTTTGTCGAAACTATGAAGGTAACATTGGTACAATACTATTAACTAAGCTCCAGACTTTATTTAGATTTCAGCAATACCCTTTTGTTCTCTGTTCCAGGATCCCCCCCTACGATTCACATAACATTCGATCATCAAGGCTCCGTAGCTGGGCTGGTCTGTGACGCTTTTTCAGTCTTTCCTTGTTTTTCATGGCCTTGACAGTTTTGAAGACACCGGTCAGGTATTTTGTAGACCGTCTCTCAATTTGAGTTTGTCTGATGTTTTCCTCAATTCTAGGCCGAGGTTATGGGTTTTGGGAAAGACCACCACAGAGCTGAATTGCCCTTCTCAACGCATCACACAAGGGTGCATTATATCCATGTGACTTACCGCTGATGTAGTTGACCTTGACCATTTGGGTGAGGTGGGAGGCATTCACCAGGTTTCTCCACTCTAAAGCTACTATATTTTTTCCCTCTCTGCGTCCTAGTCTATGGAAACCATCTCACTGAGTCCAGCCCGGGGACAGGGGGTTAAGCTTTACGTCCCAGAGGGGGACATTTCTACATACGTTATCTGCCTTACACTTTTCAAACAATAATTTTAGATTCAACTCTTTGCATTGTATTATGAATAATGATAAATAAATAATAACAACAACAAAATAAATAATAAATTCCAGCCTTCTTACGCACATTATTTTGAACATATTTTGACTTTTTCTTGATTGCTTCCTGTCCTAAGTATACTCTAATCCCTGTAAATTTTGTGGCATTTTCTCAGTTCTTACCTCCCTTGACCTCTCTGCAGAATTCGACATTGTTGGCCACACTTCATCACAGAAAAAGAGTTCTCCCAGGGACCCTGCCATTATTCTCTTCTGCCTTTTCTTCCTCTTTCTTAGCTCATCGCCGCTGTGCACCTGCCTCCATTTCAGTCTCAGTCTCTGCCCCTCCTTCTCCCCGACCTGAGCTGATGTACCGTCCAGGTGTCCTGCGGTCCTCACCTGTCCGCTCTTGGCACGGCTTCCCTGCGCGACCTCACTCACTATGTGGCTTCAGGCATCCTCATGCCTCATAAGAGGATGCCTAAATCCCTGTCTACACCCTGGACCCATCTCTGTGGCTACTGTTCAGGCTCGGCTGTCTCCTGGCCACCTCTGCCTTCTGCTATCCCCCAACCTCATTGTCTCTTTATTCGAGGACTGTTTCAGCTGTGTTTCCCTTTTATGTGAGAATCTGAGCTGGTAGAGGTCTGGAGGAGAGGCGCAGCTCAGCTGGGGCCCCGTGTTGTTCTGATCCTAATGCCTGGGGGGTTGCCCTCGCCTGCATGGTAGAGGCTGGCTCCTCACTACTACATTCTTGCATGGCTCACTAGTCCGTTCCCATACAGACCTTTAGGAAAGGGAAAGAAGAACGGAAAACAAGTGGCTCTTTGTAAGGGAATGAACTGGAAGTGGCACACATCATTCTGCTCACATCCCATTGCTCAGAACTTAATCACATGGGACCCCCTGTTGCAAGGGAGACTGGGAAATAAAGTCTCTAGCTGGGTAGCTAGCTATCTATGTGGCATGGAGGAGAATAAATATTGAGATTATTAGCAATCCCCAAAATTCTTAAGGTTTTCAAAAAGGCCACCATTTTGTCTATTTCCTGACTCCCACACCTCCGGTCCCAGTATTTATTGGTTCTCCTTCCAGTAACCATGATTGGAAGCTTGGTTTTTTGATATTTCCTCTGATTTTTATCTCAACACATTCCCTCACATTTAGTATCTCTTCTCCAATCTTACTGACGCTACACAAATTCAGACCTTCATTACCTGTCATTTGAACTCTTGTAATCATTTCATAAGTGATGGTCATGTTTTCAATCCCTTGCCCCTCTAAACCATCTTTCCTATAGCTACTTATTAATCTTGGTCAACACAGTTCAACTCTTCAGCCCTATTTGTGAATCTTCAGTGGCTCCCAACTGCCAACCAGTAAAGTCCAAATTCCTGAGTCCAGCACTCAAGGCCTTCCACAGTCTCTCCCAGCCTCTCTGACCCACTTTCACTCTCCATTTCGCTCTGCGTCATATGCTTTCTCCTTTACATGACAAGCCCCACCTCAGCCCGCACCCCCTGTTGTTCGGCATGTTAAGGGTTAACAGCTAACTGTACTGATGGCTTGCTTTGCGTCAAACACAGTGAAATACATTATTTCGTTAAATACAAAAACCATAAGATAAATGATAATTATAACTATTTTACAAATGAGGAACAGAGGCTCAGAGGAGCAAAATAACTTACCCCTGATTCTATGCCCGGAACATGACAGGGCTGTTTGAGCCCAGGCTTGTGTGACTCCAGAGTCTGCGTTATTGTCCCTAGACTACACCACCCCCCATCCCAGTGCCTGCTAAGGATGCTGCTTCCACTAGAAATGCCCCCTCCTCTTACGAACTCATGGCAAAATCTTTGATATCTTTCAAAGCCCACCTTGAAGCCTTGCCTGAATTACTCAACTGGGATTTATGCCTCTGTCCTCTGACTCCCATGGCCGGGTGTCTATGCCTCTCTTTCAACACTTGGCATATTCAACCTCATGCTACAGTGCTTATAACAGACTTGTCTCAATGTTTCCACACCGGACCCTGAACTTGAGGATGACAATGTTATTGGGCAGCATAGGGCAGCATTACTCATTTTTGGTCCTCATCTGATCTCAGCCCCCACATCTAAGCTCAGCCTCCAAAATATTTCTCAAATCTAAGTCCTCTCTTCCTCCTCTATTACTGCTTCTCAGACCCTCAACATGTCTCTCCTGGATCATCGCAATTATTGCTAAATATGTCCCTGACCTGCTCTTCACAAGGCTTCCAGAGTGATCAGTCCCCACTAATGGCTTCCACACCCCAGGCAATGTACTCTAAGCACCTTAACTTGGCTGGGGAGACTCTCCGAGATGGGGACCATGCCCCCTCTATTGTCTAGCTTGTTCTCACCTTGTACGCTCTAGAGACGGTGTGTACACTATACGAGTTTTCATACTTTTGTGACTTCCTTAGACTCTTCCGCCTTTCTGAAATGTGTTTCCCAGCTTTGTTGGCTAACCCTGATATCAAGACTCATCTAGGGCAGGATGACCTTCAAGAAGCATCCCCTGAACTCCAAATTGGGCTGGCTGTTCTTTTCTCCCATGGTATGTATGTTCATATATTACTATGCTAAAATGCATATCTCTTTTAGTTGTACCAATGAGTTGGAATTATCTATTTAAGTGTCTGCTCAGCCACCTGTCTGTACACTTTTAGAAGTCAGAAATGATGCCTAGGCCATCTTTGTCTTCCTTACACCTAAGTCAGTGCATATGTTAGGTATTAAAATGCAGCAGTTTGTTGAATGACTCATAAAAATTAATTATTGTATTATGCCTTAATATAGTGATACCAGCTGGCCTACTGGAGCTCATAAAGACTATTGCCTATATTAAAGGACCCGTCTTTTTTTTTTTAAGTTTATTTTTCATTTTGAGAGAGAAAGAGAGAGAGACTGAGAGAATGTGTGTGCACAAGCAGGGTAGGGTCAGAGAGAATCCCAAGCAAGCTCTGCACTGTCAGCAAGGAGCCCGATACAGGGCTTGATCCCACGAACCGTGAGATGATGACCTGAGCTGAAACCAAGAGTTCTGCGTTCAAACAACTGAGGCGCCCAGGCGCCCCTACGATCCCACCTTCCTGGGTCCGCCTGCAGTCTTGTCTGCTGTCATTTCTCACAGTGAGTGAGAAAACTCGCCTGCAGAGGCCCCTGGGGGGCTCAGCCAGTTAAGCCTCCAACCACAGCTCAGGTCATGACTTCATGGTTCACGAGTTTCAGCCTCACATTGGGCTCTCTGCTGTCAGGGTAGACACTGCTTGGGATTCTCGGTCTCCTTCTCCCTCTCTCTGCCTCTCGCTCGCTCTCTCTCTGCCTCTCGCTCTCTCTCTCTCTCTCTCTCTCTCTCTCTCTCTCTCTCGCTCTCAAAAGTAAACCTTAAAAAACTGCCTGTATTAGCTCTTCTTTTATTGAAAGAAGTCCTCTGTGAGACTCTGGGTATAAATCAGGAAGCCAAGATGGCTACAATAGTATTAGAAAGAGAGTATTTTATAAATGTTGTAGCAACAACATCAATTTTGCCTGATTTTTTTTTGTTCCTTTCTGGTTCTTAGTATGTTCTGCAGTGGAATGGCTCCAGGATTCAGGGAAGAGAGCTAGAACCAACTGGGACACATAATACATTATTCTGCTCTTTCTTTGAATGCGACTAAAACGTCGTAGTTTTTCCAAGACTATTCTAGACCTACTCTCTTTGCATTCATATATTTTATCTTGTTTGATCCCCCAGAACATCCCTTTACAGCTGATGTATTATCTGAATTTTACAGATAATGAAAGAGACACGTAGAGGTTAATGGGCACATCTAAGGTCACACAGCCAGTAAGTCGCTGAGTCATGCCATGAGTCAGGTGCCTTCACTCAAAATCCAGTGTTCTTTCCTTTATCCCACACTTCTCTTCTTCTAGGAAAATTATATCTATCTAAACCAATGCTTTTTCAAACTGCAGCTTGCAGCCCACTATTTGGCCATAAAGCAAATTTAGTGCATACCAAGGAGCATCCATTTGGGATGTGATGGGATGGAATAAAATGGAACAGAATGGAATACAATGCAATGCAAGGCAATGGAATAGAGTAGCGTAGATTAGAAGTATGAAATATCAGAGAGTGAGTGTTGGTTATGAAACTTTTGTCCCAGGTCACAATATAACATATTTTTCTTACTCTGAATCATAGTAGCATCAACAACAGCAACCAAAGTGGAAAGGTTCTTCTCTTAATGACATTGTCTTAAAACAAGTTGCCAAAGTGACCTGCTAATTTCCGAATATGGTAAGCATGTTTCAGTGTCTATCTTCTTGGACTCCAGGTAGACCTTGACACCATCTATTTACGCCATCACAAAATGCTTATCTCCCTCGGAGTCTTAAACCCCCCTCTTTCTCTTGGGACTTCTGTCTCTCTGACGGTCCTCATTCTAGCACCTAAATGTTGGTGTTCCCTAGAGCTCTCCATGACCCTCTTTTCTTCCTGCTCTGTGGTCTTAGCATAAGTCCAACTTCAACCATCATCTAAAAGCCAGGGACCCCCAGATCAGTGCACAACACCCCCGTTCTCTGCCAAGCCCGACTCCCAGCCCTCTCCTGCCCACCTGCTCCTAGATGTCCCCAGGTCTCCCAGAGCCAGCAAGTCCAAATGAACTCATTATTGACCCTTCAATCCCACTCCCCTGCATCAGGGAGGGGCGTCTATTCAGCCGCCATCCAAGCTAATAACCCGGGAGTCCTTCCCGACTCCTCTTTCTCTCATGCCTCGACATCAAATCAATGGCCTCACCCTGTCAATTCTGACTCTGCTACACCTCTCAAAATTGTCTGCTCTGCCACTTTCTTAGTTCACAGCCTCATTATCTCTCATTGAACTACTGCCTCCATTATCTCCATCCTGCAGTCGATCGTCCACATTGCTGCCCCGATCTCAAAAATGCAAATCTGACCACGTTGGGTCCTTCTGTGAAATCATCCCGTGGGTTCGCTCCAGCGCAGACTGGATGAAGGTGACTTCCTGAGCGCCGCGCTGACTCTGCCCACCTCTGCGTCCTCCCCTCCCCCTCCCTGTCCCTTGAGTCCCCTCTTGGCTGCGGTGCCCGCATGCTGAAGTATATTCCAGCTCGAACTCTGTGGCCGCTTCCTCTGAAGGGCCCTCTTCTTAAGACTCACTTCCTGCGTCGATAGCTGGGCGCAGCCCTGGCTTTGGGACAGTCCCTAAATATGTTTTGCTTTTCAGATCACACGACACGATAATTGATTATTTGCGTTGCAGGCTCTGGCACTCTACTGTGAATATTTTGAGAACTAGAATTAGGCCTTAGCCACTTTCCTGTGCCTGAGGCACTGGCATATAGTAGGTGTTCAATAATGTTTGTAAAATAAATGAAGTCTCAGTTCTGCCGTTTACTAGCTGTTACTTGGAGCAATTCCCTCAACCTCTCCAGCTTCGTTTTCTTCTGTAAGTGGATAAAAAGTAACGATTATCCAGTGCTTCTATGCATCAGGACCTACACTGTGTGTTTTTACATAGGCTATTTAATTCTTGCCACATACCTCATCTACAGGTTACAGAAATGACTCTCCGTCATACCGGTTCGAAGAACGAGAGTACATAGTCTGTGGCTGGAGAGCTGGCGGAGGGTCATTGCCGGGATTTGAACTTACGTCTGTCAGGGTCCAGAGCTCTTTCCACTGCGCGAAGCTGCCAATAGAATAAAGAAGAGAGTATCGACCTCACCAGGATTAAATGTGATAATGTATGTGAAAGCACTTTGTAAACTGTTAAATGCCATGAAAATGTGAGATGATATTATTGTCATTAAGATCTGCCATGGTCTGCCTATCATGGGCAGAATTCTCAGAAACTGAATATTGGAAATCATTCCACGAGAGCTGGCTGCAAAGGCCTCTGGGAATCAGACACCACTTCCAGACTGTTTCTGCAGGATGCCTGCTAGCCGTTGGTGGATGTAAGTCAACGGCTGCGTGCAACAGGGGGCCCCGGGGGAATGCAAGAACGCTGTGCCCGGCGGGAAGCAGGGCAGGCGCACCTGCTGGTTACGGGCTGTGCCACCCCGGGCACCCAGTCGTGTTTTAGAATCTTCGCTGCTGCAGCACCCCATTTAGAATCTTGGTGCCGTGCTTGGGGTTGTGGGCTGTGCTGCTTTTAGCTGCTGCCACCTCTGTGTGAACGGTTCAGTTCACAATCCTCTGGATGCTCTCTGGGCGGTGCGCCCGGAGGGTGGCGCTGGTCTATGGCGGCGTCTGGCATCAGGGAACCACCACAAGACACAAGATTCCCAATTGAAATGTCCTGTGCTTAGCTGGCCATTTAGCCCCCTGAAGCCGTCAGGAGGCTCGGGAAAGGACAGCTGCGTGGTGGCATGTGGCAGCCATTGGCTTGTGGCCCATCAGAGTCACGGTCTCCCGTTGACGGCAGGACGGTGGGAAAGACACGCTTGTGTTTTAATTGACTGGGCGGTGGAAGGTTAGCTCCTTAATTTCCCCTTTCATCGTTTGAACGCCACTTAATTCCATCTAACATCTTTGCTTGTTAGTGTCTCTTGTTTTTTATTGCTGCAAAGAAACATGTTCTAACCAATCTGGACAAACTACGGGCATGTCTGTAATTTCATGTCTGCTGACCCCGGTCTGTGGCGCTGTTTCTTCAAGTGCGTTTTCCCGGGTCTGTGAGCCCTCCCCTGTGTCCCGCCAACATCCTTCTTCAAACTCAGTCATTTTCTTCTCAGATTAAAAATGGGGGGACGGACTTTACAGTGCTGCTCTGAAAAGGCTGTGGAGAGAGATTCTATTGAATATAGAATCAAATCTTTAAAACGTTTGCCTTATTTCTTAGGAACTATGAAATGTGATTTCCTGTACTAAATAACAACTAACTCAATCCACAGCGCTAAAGCAAATGCCTGCCAATTTCTGGCCCTTCAAAGACTGCCTCCACTGAACACACAGTTCTGCCCCGGAGCTGGGAGCCCACGAGCGGTTTTGATGTGCAAGGACCACAACTGAACCTGATTGTTCTTGAATGGTGTCAGCCCTGGAAAATTCCTAACACACCGAGGAGTGCTATGTTTACATCAGTCCGGCTCCGACACCACAAGTAGACCGTGAGTCATCCAGATTCATGAACAAAGTGCTTGGATATCAGCGTGTCATAAATTTCTCTGGAGGCAGAGACATCATTAATCACCTTTCCTTTCTTGCCCCAGGAGAAGGAGATAGTGGATTATGGACCCTCTCCAGGTGGTGGTCAGAGGATATCAGACCAAGTAGTAGATACACTTAATTATTATTGCTTTCACACTGAGGTCTCAACAACTAGGCTTCCGGGACTGCCGTAATCACCGTGGCGGGGCATGCGCACCGTGCCGCCATTTCCAAGATGGCAGGGATGAGCCCGCTCCACCAGCTGATCTTCTGTAGGCTGAGCATCTCGTAAGAGTAACATTAGAACACTGTTCCACTCTCTATGTGGCCTGAGTGGTTTCCAAATGGGCTAGGGGGAGCAAACATGCAGCATCCTCTGATTTTCTCTCCTCGTCTTTTGTAGTCATTTCTGTTCTCTCAGAGCCAAGGGCATCCGTGAGGAACCAAATCTTGTAGACACAGTGCCTGAGTTTTACCCCTGAGATACCGTAACTGCACAGACAACGGCGTGGGGCCAGAGCTACTAGCCCAGCATGGCTCACGGCAGTATTCTGAGCTTACCTACAGATTCACCGCGGTGTTACTGATGGAGATGACAGATTTACTGTAGCTCAACTTAATAAAATAACATTTATGGGAGTGTCTGCACAATTAGAGCACACTTCAGGTCATAAACATGCTCCAGTCAAAGCCACATCCTACCCGTTCCCCGACTTTTGGACCCCGCTGTTCTTTGGAGATTGATGAGATTCTTGCAGGTAACTAGCAGCTGGATACAGGAAAGGGCCCAAAAAAGGACTCAGAGATGCTCCCTAGTTCTTAAGAGAGAATTCTACTTCATAACCCATTCCTTTTCAGTATGTGCCTTACAAGTTCCTGTGTTGTATGTGGGTCTCTGGCTTCGTTAGCACTTTAACTGGAGACGGCCAGGTGCAATTGACTTTAGCCACGTGGCCACTCACTTTTTACCTGTGTAAACTTGTGTCTGTCTCTCTACCTCTCTGGGCCTGCCTTTTCCCACCTTTAAAATCTGGGAGGTGGGGGGGGTGCCTGGGTAGTTCAGTCAGTTAAGTGTCCAGCTCTTGATTTTAGCTCAGGTCATGATCTCATGGTCATGGATCAAGCCCTGCATCAGGCTCTGCACCGAGCATAGAATCTGTTTGGGATTCTCTCCCCCTCCCCTCCCCCCCACACTGTCCCTTTCCCAGACTTGCATGCACTCTCTTCTCTCTCAAAATAAAGAAATAAACATTAAAAAATAAAGCTTAAAAAATATCTGGGAGTTGGGATAAGGATCTCCAAAAGGCTGGAATTAGAAGTTTGTCTCTTTTGGGGTCACTCACTCAACAATCCTAAGTGAAACAAAACAGTTGGTCAGCATGATTGGAGGGGAGTTATCTCTGAATTTCACAGCTTTGAACTTCATCTGACCCCTATCCCTGCCTCCCATCACCAATGGCCAGGCAGTACCTAGAGCTGCCTACAGCCACTCAGTCCTCAGACACGGAACTCACTAGAAGTGGTGGGACCACCCCAAAGTCCTTATCTTGCCCCAAAATGTCCTCCACCATTTTCAATGGGAGCCCTATAAAGTGGCCCTAAGGACAGAATTCCTAGCGAGGCAGAGAGTTGATTATTTGACTCTGTAGACAAACTCGCTGGATGATTTCAGAGCTGTGTAAACAGAGTTTAGGTCAAAGACATTAAAAGCACTTGTGTAGGCAAGCTGAGCACCCACTAGTGTCACAATGACTGGCTGGAAAGGGACAAATGTGACCAAACAGCGGGCCACTTTCTCTCACCATGCCAAACAACCAGGCCTACGGCTTTTCTTTTCCCACTGACTTAATTGTTTTCTCAACAGATCTGACTCACTTCACAGATTTCCAACCATGTGGACGGCACCCAAGTTGCCAAGTGCGGTGGTTCCCATCCCCTCTACTCCAGCGCGGTGGTGGCAAAGGAGCCCGCTGCCTCGCTGCCCGCGGCTAGCCGTGTGACGCCGTTTCATCCCATCCCCCTTCTCGGTGCAAGCACTTGCTCACAGACATGCAAGTCACAGACGCTGGGAGACAGAGACACATCACACCCGTGTGCACACAGGCACACACACGCCCGCACACATTCCCCATAGCAAGGAAGTCTGATCGGGCCCCAGGGAGTCCAAAGGCTGGGCATCCTGAACTTTTGTAAATACCCACGAACCCAGGACAGACTGGGCCCCTTCATAATGAGAAAAGCCACACTCGTTGACCTGTCTTACGGTCCGCCTGCTCCTCTTCTTGGGACGGCGAAGCTCTACTTCCGGTTGCTCTACTCGCTGTTACGCACAGGCCGGAAGCCGGGCTGGCCAGGATGAGCCCTGTGGAGCCAACTCCAGAGCTCTGGGGCCAGGGGACGGAAGTGTAGTCAAGAGTTTAATTGGGCAGAACCGGCCGGTGAGTCACAGAGGCAGACACAAAGGGGTCGCTGAAGCAAGGAAGGCCTGAAATGGTCAGAGGGAGCCCGGGTTCACAAGGAGCCAGACGCCAGAGGAGAACCACAAGTCAAAGTGGGTGAGCGGCTGGGTGGCCCGTCAAGATGCCTGAGGCAGGAGGCTGCGGGCGGTGCCTGGTTGCAGTGAGCTCCTGGGCCTCTGCGGCGTGAGGGGGGCTCGCCACGCGGCGTCAGGGCCAAGGCCTGGCACAACCGTTTTCTCAAAACCCCTTCCACTAAGCAGTTTTAACTACAGCCGAGCACACCCATACCTGTGATTCTGACAACTCCACTCCCGAATACACAGAGATGCTTGCACATGTACCCGCTCATCCATCGTCACCCGGATCCACAAATAATCCAGACATTTCTCATAGTGGAACAGATACTTGTGAATGACTCAGGGGGTGGCATAGTACTCAGCCATGACAAAGGACAGACAGCTGCCTACAAACATTGAGCAAAAAGAGCTGGCTAGACCAAAATGCACTGTGTCTGGTCCCTTCCCATAAAATTCCAAAACAGCCAAAACGGATCTGTGGTGACTGAAGCCAGGTGGCCGCTTTTGGAGACGAAGGCCAGGACAGAGGTAGCGACCAGAACAGGACTCAGAAAAGGTTTTGGGGTGCTGCTTGATCCGGTGGGTGTGGCACTGCTGTATTTTCCTTTCCGTGTATATTCTACGTCGATAAAAATCTTTTCTTTATAAAAATCGTAGGCAGGTTTTTAAAAAGGAAGCAGGCAAGGCAGACAGCGGGCTTTGAATGCCCTCCGCCGCCAGGGACGTTTGTCACGTGAACGCGCACAACCGCTCTTGTAGGCTCTGCAGGTTCGGTCTCGCTGCTGTCTGAGGGCGCTCAGTCCCTGTGTCATCTCCAAAGCTGGCTGCAGGCTGAAGACGGAAGGCTGGGGGAGAGCAACCTGCCCGTTGCTGCCCTTGGCCTAGAGAGGAATGTACGCAAGGGAGTGGTCGCGACCCAGAGGTGAAGGTGAAGGGGAAGGTGAAGGTGAAGGTGAACGCAGGTGCTGGGGAGAGGAGGAGGAGGAAGGGGTGTGGGAGCAGGGAGGGGGCCCAGAACCCCAGCATCTGCATTCTGAAACCACCATCTGAAACCACACCCCTCAGACGCACCCATGCTAATCGCCACCAACTGACACCCCGGCCACATCTGTAGCACCCGGCTAATCACTGCCCACGACCGCCCACACCTGTCCTGCAGCCGCCCGCCCCTGCCACCTGTCTGCCTGCCACTTTCAGTCCTCACGCTAAATCAATAACAAAGCCCTCCCAGGGCTGCGAGCTTCTGAGCTTCTCAGACGGGCCCCCTCCCCTTAAGCCCGCCTCCCCTCCTCTCTCCGAGCTGGTCCATCTGCCCAAGCTCAGATCTGCTCTAGAAGGACCAGCAGGCCGGCTCTCTCCTTGCAGACAGCGGGGCTCAGCCTGGCGCTAGCAGCTGCTGCCGACGCTGCAGTTTAGGAATCGTCGCGTCTGGGGAAAGTCCATTAAAAGACAGTAACAATGTATATTGTGCAGTGACCCTGGGGGCACCCAATTCCACCTTGTTAACGATCTCTTCGAAATAGCCAAGTACGGAGAGTCACGGCGTTCAGAGGTCCCGGCACCCTGTTGTTAGGACACGGCTATGTTTGGGCAACCCTCAGGAATCACTCTCATGCTAATGGGGGCAGGTCCTCAGAGACCCATTCAGACAATTAAAACGTCCTCCAGGAGTGTGCTCTACGCCCAGTCCCCAGCCGAGCTGCGAACACCCAGCCCGGCAGGGGGAGAGCTGAAGATCTGGCCATCCACCCCCACCTGAGGCCCCGAGTGTCGAACCGCAAGCCTCATGCTTGTTTCCATCCCCGCCCCCGACTATGCCAGGAACTTGGACTAACACCCCCGCTGCCCTTACAGAGGGTGTGCACCATGCCCCGCGGTCCTGCTGGGCCTCTGCCCGTGGCCTTCCCGCTAAGAAAGCAAACGGAAATGCCAGGTGAGGTGCAAGAGACACTATGTATGATAAGTGCTCCTTCAGATCTTCCCTCTTTCCCAAATAAAAGCTTCTCGGACTTGATGTTTTATGATCCGGAGCAAAGTCCTCGCCGTGCACCTCACCGCAGATGCAGGCATAGGAACCAACAGCTAACCACACTGTTGGGGCACACGGGTGGCAGGGCAGGAGAGTGGCAGGGAGCAGGAAGACTTCTGAGCTGTCACTCAGCAAACACTTAATGAGTGTCTACATGGTGCCGGGGTCTGTGCTAGGCGTAGGGCACAACTGCCTGTTGCAAGAGTAAGTGGAATCTCTGAATATCTTTCAGAATGGTTTAGAAAATCACCTAAACAGGGGCGCCTGGGCCGCTCAGTCAGTTGAGTGTCCGACTTCGGCTCAGGTCATGATCTCAAAGTTTGTGGGTTCAAGCCCCACATCAGGCTCTGTGCTGACAATTTGGAGCCTGGAGTGTGCTTCAGATTCTGTGTCTCCCTCTCTCTCTGCCTCACCCCTGCTCACACACACACACACACACACACACACACACACTCTCTCTCTCTCTCTCTCTCTCTCCCAAGAATAAATAAACATTAAAAAAAGAAGAAGAAAATCATCTAAGTCGAGATTAGGCAGAAAATGGGCAAGGCCAGAGGCACATGGGTGGCTAGGTTGGTTAAGCGCCTGACTCTTGATTTCTGCTCAGGTTATGATCTTACAGGTCGTGTGAAGGAGCTTCCCATGGTGCTCTGTGCTGACAGTGTGGAGGCTGCTCAGGATTCTCTCTCTCTCCCTCTCTGTCTCTCTCTCTCTCTCTCTCTCTCTGCCCCTCCCTCACTGGCTCTCTCTCTCTCTCAAAATAAATAAATAAACTTTAAAAAAAGTCGAAAGGTCAATGACATTCTGAGATACGTCATTCCAGTTACTTCCCATCCCTCCCCAAGCGCGCAGGGCTGATGCGTGGCCTGAGCTCCAGGACCCTCGAACGTGAGGGTCTAAGCCGGGACCCTGTCATGTGGCCCGTGCCCTTAGCAGCCTCCGTCTGGTCACAGGATCCTGCTAATCTGCAGGCTCCAAGGCTTCCTTCTGGAGAGGCGTTGGGGAATGACTCGTCCACGTCCCTCTGTGGAGGGGGGACACGGGCGCCCTCACCACCAGGCACTTGCCCACGTGAGCAGGCCGTGGAGGGCCCTGAGTTGGGAATCAGGACACATAGGCTCCAGCTCCGCCAGAGTGTAATCGTCTTAGGTAAGGGGGCAAGACCTCGCACATCCCTCCTTACAGTGGACAAGAAGGGTCCGCAAAGCTAAGACTTCCACTTTTCAGAGCATCACTGTTAAAACATGGACCTCCAGAAGCTGGAGGACATCCGTACCCTAACTGTCCCTGCGGTAGCTGGCCACCGTTCAGTCCCACTCAGTCCTCACATGACTGACAAAACTCTGTCCACTGTGTCTAGACCACGAGCACAAGCTGACTGCCCTTCTGTGAGCACAGCTCTGCCCTCTCCTGCCTCCCACTCCCTGCGCCATAGTTACCCGAGTCTCCTCCTATTCTAGAATCTTCCTTAACCTCCTAGATCGTCTCATCTCACCAGCCTCATGTGCCCACCTGGGCAGCCATTTCACCCACTCACCACCTCTCCTGAAGTCCCCACCCTCCTGCCTCAGGAGTCTCGTGGTGCCAAACCCAAACATCACAGCCCAGTCTTCTGCGGTCTCACCAAATATTGCTGGAGGTAAAATAACTAAATAAATCATGGATTCATCCTTAGTTAGCTGGACCGTACTCTCTCCAGGAGCCATTTATGCAGAGTTGATAGACTTTCCCATGATGGTTCTTCCAAAGCACTCTCATTCTCCCCAATCTGTTGCTGTCCCCTCACCCTTAATGCCTAAATCTGTGAAGTCTGTTGTAATAAACTCCACAGACAAGGTGGCTTCGACAACAGAAAGGTATTCCTCTCGGTTCTGGAGACTAGAAGTCCAAGATCAAGGTGACCACAGGGTTGGTTTCTTCGAAGACGGCTTTCCTTGGCTTGGACCTGGCCGTCCTGGCCCAGGGTGTGTCTGTGATCTAACCTCTTCTCTTACAGGGACCTGGGCAGCTCAGAGCTCACCCGTATGACCTCGTTTCACCTTAGGCACCTCTTTAAAGGCCTTATCACCAAGTAGTCACATTCTGAAGTGCTGGGGTGCATAGGATGTCAACCAATGAATGGGGGGCGGGGCATGGTTCAGGCCATCACACCCCCAAAGGACAACCTTGCTTTCCGTTTATTGGAAGATCAGAGCCATCAGACCTATCTTTGTCATTGCCCTGTTCTTAACTCCGATTAGTCCTGAATTTCCCCCACACTCTCCCTTTCTCCACCTCAGCTCTAAGTTTCTCTCTCGAAAGCTTTACTTGGTCCCCAGGACAGAGGAAAATGTGCCATCCCTTGTAGTACTGTTGTGCTTTGCCCCGGGAAGAAAGCGAGCCGAGCTTGGAAGGCATGGCGTGTGCTCACCGATATGATCAGGACTGCCACCCAGCACCCTTCTACTGCGTTTGTGGCCACAGCTTAGCGGGGTAGTGGTGAAAGAGGAGGGAAGTGAGCCTGAGCGGTAAACCTCTCTTGGCCCACCGGCGGGTAGGCAGTCAGAGGCTCTATTTGAAGCAGGAGCATTTCTTTCCTTTCCACCATAAATACTTCCATTCTAGAATGTAATCCATTTCCACTGACGGTTCCCCCCACTCCTCACTCCTAGAGGGGAGTGCCTGTGTCTTGCCCTCCTCTTTATGCCAAGGTCCTAGCGCGAAGCCCAGGGGACCGGACCCATGCCTGTTGAATGGCTGGACGAATGAACCCTCCTCATTAAAGCCAGACTCCCTGGACCCCACTTGTGTTCTTGATCCCTCCTCCTCCTCCTTCACATATCAGTCCCTTTCTCTTGCATCTTTAACAGGTTCCTTCCCACTGGCTCGATTCTCTTTACCCGGGATACATCCCCCCTACATCTCTTCTCCACTTAAAGACATCTCCCTCCCTTGTTGCCTCAAACTCAGATTATCTCTGTTCCTTCTTTCCCCCGTCAGTCTAACTGAAAGAGATGCCCCCATCCCTGGAGATTTGAATTCAGTAATGAAATGTTGGTGTTTTTTAAAGCCTTTCCGGTTGCCAGATACAGAACTTCCAGCTTCCGCTCTGGACCTCCACTTCCTTCCATCCTGATCCCTTGCAAGTGGAGAACTCCCCCAGGGTGAGCTATCTTTCCTTCTTCTCTCCCTCTGCCCACATGTCCTCCCTGGACAATTGCACTCACTTCCCGAATCTCAATCACCTTTGCCCACGGAGGCGGCTCCTAAAACTGTATCTCAAACCCGAGTCTCTCTCTAGAGTTCTGGAGTTTATGTTGGTTTTAGGAAAAGCTCCCCGAATGCCCGCTGCCCACCTTCCGTGGGCTATGTCTGTGTCAGACTAACCCCAAAGCAGAGCCTGAGACACGGAGTGGGTGAGGAGCTTGGGGCTTCCAGAGAAGGCGTTGGGGCACGAATGGAAGGAAGCACAAGGAGGCTTTGAGGTGAGATGCAGGTGGAGTGTGAAGTGGGTAGAGGCCATGTGGGACCCTCTGCCATGTCTGTGCCACAGGCAGAGGCAGATCAACGGGAGGTCTGCAGCGTGGGCTTCCTTCCTCCTGCCGGCTAAGCCAAAGAGCAAAGTCCCGACCTGCTGAGTGACTTTCCACTCTTCCCCTTCTAGTGGGCAGTTGTCAGAGCCAAGCGCTACTGACCTGGATCAGACGCACTTCGCTGCATTGCTTCCTCGTTGCTCCCTTGCCGTGATGGCCGTCGCCATGTTTCCGGCCTCTTGGACTATCTCATATTGTATGAACTTGTGTCTCCGGGACTTGTCTCCCCTTCTTCTACCCCACAACTGACGCCAGATTATTTTTCCTAAAGATTAGTTCCAATACCATTGACCAGCTCATAAATCCTCAATGGCTCCCAACAGATGCCCAAAATGTGTTCCATCTCCTAAAGCTGGCATCCGATGCCATTTGTGCTCTGGCCCGATTTCATCAGGGCCAAATGTTATTCCTACTCACTCTTTGCTTTGTGTCTTCTCTCTGGAAGGCTCTTTGACTATTTCAACCATGCAGCCCTGTTTTCTTCATTTACATCTTTGTTCTTTTCTTTCTCCCTGCATGTAATTTGCCAGATTCCCCTACTGTCCGGGCATCACATCAGTCTGAGTCTCACCGGTCTTTCCAGGCTCACGTAGGCTACTTACTTCCTCCATGAAGCCCATGGGAACATCCGCTCTCCTTCTCTTGAATTCCCAAGCCCTTAGTCTCTTCTGGCTTATACATCCTGCTCTGTCTCCTCTTCCTCCTCTTCTTCCTCCATCTCCTCCTTGTTATTGTTACTATTTGCAGTGTGGTGACATTCAAACCTGCCTTTCTTCTCAAGTAGAGGGTGCCCAGGGCCTTGAGGGTAAGGTTTATCGCTGCCCCGTCTCTGACTCTCCTATGGCATGGAACACGGTGCTGTGCACAGGAAAGAAATCAGGAGAAGGGGAGAGGAGGAAGAGCAGATCTGGTCCCACACTGAGAAACAAGCCGCACAGAAGAACAAATGTTTCCAGCCATGCAAGGCCTGGCATGTGCCACCTGACCCGCCCCTCCCTGAAAGGCCTTTACTGCTGCTCATTATGTCACCTGCCGTGGCGCTGAGCACCCACCTGGAGTCGGCCGCCTTCTGCCGGAGGCAGCTGCTCCCGATGTCAGGGCGAGCGCGGCGTGGACCCCGGCATGGGCAAGGTGGGTGGTGCCGGTGGAAGGAAAGTCATCTCTCCCCAGCTCCAGATGGCAAAGGTGAAAACTGCAAGAAAGAAACACGCCAGCGGCTCCACAAGGCCCGGTCCACAGCAGCCTCGGCTGTTTCCGCTTCATGTCCACACCAACCAGGCGGGAGGACAAGAAAAGAAAGATCCGTCAGTCACACAGGGCTTTGACTACAGTGTCAAAACTTGGTATCACGGAAGTGGTAGCCGCCCCAGACTGTCACATGGACCTGCTTACCCAGTATGCTTGTCACTACCCTGAGAGGTTACAACCAAATCACTGACGTCTTCCAGCACCTTAGCAGGGTCCACCGCTATCTGGAAGTCTTCAGATGTCCCGAACGACTGGTTGATTTGGTCGAACAAAAGGCCTGACCTGCCCACCAATGACATGGCCAATTCACCTGTTCCTTTGGCTTCGAGCCGAGCAGGGCTCCGTCACAGAGGAGCCACGCTTAATTAAATCATCGGCCAGAAAGACTCCTCGCCCCTCTGTTCCCTGGCCCCATGAATGGCACAGGGCCAGAAATAGGGCCTGGGGGATTATTTATGAGCGGTGGTGGGTCCCAAGCAACTAACTTTTCCTCCTTGCCTCCTGTTTCCATTAGAGTACAGGGAGCCTTTGAGAGTTATTGCTGTCAATGTACTTTGTGTAAAAATCAACCAGAGCCATGGCTGCCCTGGGAAAAATGGGAAAGGAAGTGGGTATTACCTTCAGGGCCCCCTCCCTCTCCTCTTACCACTTCCCTTCATTTCGGATCCCTTCGTCCGGTCTCTCATTTCCCGAAGCAGGCTCACCTGCTCTCATGTTTCTTCCACAACCTCACCCCCCAGTCCTTTCCTGCTCTTCCTCTCCTTCTGGCCAAGCTCCCTCGCACAGGGACCCATTCACAAATAGACGTGATTTTGTGCTCAGATAGCGGCCCCTCCCACTGGGCGGGAACGTGCACAGTAAGACAATCCTCTGGGACGTAATACCTTAACACAAAAGTGATTGACAGGCTTGGGAGTATAGGTACCCTGGCTGGCCCAGGGAGGAGGGTTTCCCGGATGGGGCCCCCCGAGACTTCAGTGACTTCCTGAAATCAAAAAAGGAGGCCACCAGTCCTTGGCTCCTTCTCTCTTGGTGGGAGAGGCCTGGTTCTTCTCTTCCCGTTCAGACAGGACTTTGTGAAACATGAAAAAGATGAAGGTCCCCAGCCTCAAGAACACTATAATCGATGGACGCCTTGCCTCACTCACCCATATAAACTGGGCTAAAGGACAGGACCGAACGGACAGTGAATTGGTCTCCTCTCCATCTCCCAGGAAAAGCAGAAAGCACGGCTCAGCCCGGGCCAGCGGCCCACCTAGCATCTGCTCCCTGTGTCCTATTTGTCTTGGAGCCCAGCGCGTCCACCCCGTGAAGGATGGTGTTCCACTTGACAGGGAACCGAACGCGCGATGATTTGTCACTCCCCATAAAGTACTGCTGTTCCAGCGGCTCCCCTTCCTCAGGACCAAGCTCTGGCTGTTTGCTCTATGCATCAATTTATAGTTTATCCTAAGACTAATGATGCTGTGTTTACAAGGCGAGGTGGGGCTTTGTTTTCGTGTTCTACCAACAGAGGATTACGTTACTGATTGATCGTACACGGTTGTCTGAGGCAAAACCATTTTGAATTGATACCTGGATTTGGACTACAATCAGCTTCCTTGACGACTGCCTCTTGGTGCTGAATAGATCAAGGAGGTGCAGCTTTCTAACAGGACCTCGAGGAGGTTGTGACAATCCCTGCTAGAGGCACACAGATCATCCGAAGGGCTGGCGTGCGGCTTCCGGGGACCTGAGGGCACGCTCGGAGACGCTGCGACTCCAGGGAGCTGAAATGGGGCAGCAACAGCGACGTGCTGGCAGATGCTGGACAGTCGCTTCTCCTAAGGGAGAAACACAAGTCCTGATGTGTAGCATATCTGTCCATTTCCGTGGTGTAAATGCTCCCGGCCCGGCCAATTCCAAGCTTCCAATGTGCTGTCTCCTCGCTCAAGTCTGGAGGAGACGTACCCCATTGCTCAGGGGCTGGCACAAACTGCCCGGACACGTCATTGGACAAGGATGAGTGGTGGCTATTTACTCTATCCTGGCTTGTTCTAGGAGGATTTTTGTTTCTTGATGAGAAAATCAAGGCTCAGAAAAGGCATGTAATTTGCTCAAGATCATACAACTATGAAAGTGAGTCTTCTAACCCAAAGGTTACACCCTCTAGTCCAGGGCACGGAGCCAGCTGGTCAACTCTGGTCTCTGGGTCCACGGCTCATGGTCTCTCAGGAAACCAAGCTGCTGGTACAAAGGACAGCAGGATCCAGGAAAGTCCACTTTTGTCTAAACCTCTGCTTCTTAGCCTGATCCACCCAGTTCTTACCACTGAATGTGTGGTGGTGGAAAAGCTCACATCCCAATGTCTTCGGCCCTGCTAACTTTAAGGAAAAGGATGTAAACTTCCCTAGCGACTCTTGCCTGGAATCTGGGGAAAGGAACAAGATGACCCCTGGGAGATCCCAATCAGAACAGTCCAAGAAGCCAATTCCACAACCAATTTGACTTCAAAACCAAATCACTTCCCCTTGGATTTGTTTTCTCCACTTCTAATTTTCCACCCACTGTCTTTGCTAGTTCATTTCCTTCCTGAAACTCTGAAGCAGAGGAAGCATTGGCGGTGGGGGGTGAGCGAGGGGGCCGGGGCAGTGACCCGCCCAGCGCTCGGGCTGTCAAGCTTCGATGCAGTACAAAACAGCAGGGCATTAATGGCTATTAATATCCACAGAGGAAGTGTGGAAAGGCCCACAACATAATTACCATTTATTCATCATATCAACAGGTCCTCAGCTCCTTCCGGCCGCGTGTCAGAGTGTCCTGGAGAGGGGAGCTGGGGAGGGAGGGGGAAGAGAGAGGAGAATCCACCACCTCTTCCCCACCCACCTCCCAACCACACTGAGACAGGGACACTGGTCAGACGGTAGGACACTGGCTCCTGGATAAGCCGGAAGTTCCTGGCACATTCTGGATGGTCTAGAGCCATGGTCAGGGAAGATGGCTACCAACTCAGCATGGCAATGGTCGGCTGCCCCTTTCCTCCGGAGCAAGTGCCCCAGCCCAGAAGGCTCCATAGGGCAGGCAGAAGCAGAAAGGATCATAAACCTCCAGCCGTTTTCGGCTCCCGAGAAGGGCTGTATTCCGGACTGTGCACGGAGCAGAGAAGGGAGGTGACCCTGTCACTCTTCCTGGCACCCTGCTCCCCAATCCTGTCCCTGGAGAACGTACTAGTTTGGCTTCTGGGGATTCCAGATCTGGACACGGATGGTGGGGAAGAGATTAGTGCTGTGTTTTTTCTTCCCCGCCCCTGGTACCAGCTTGACTGGCAGCCTGGGCAAAGAAGAGCCCATCCTAAATGCTCCCTGGGGTCCAGAATGGAACTCATTACATCAAACCTGCCGGTAGCCAGCAGCTCTGCTTTGTGAGCTGTGAAACAAATGTTTATCCACCACTCAGTGCGGTTCGGAGCTATTTAAGGAGCTACAGGCAAGAGCTGTGTGTGCAAGGCCAGCGCTGGCACGAAGCGAGGTGCGCAGACCTCGGGACTGGGGCCTCCGGCTGCCCGGCTCCGGGGCAAGGCCAAGGGCAGAAGCAGCACACCAAGGCTGGGCGCCATGTACATGCTGCATTTTTGCCTTCATCCAACACCCTTCCTCTCCTCTCTTCCATTTCTTCTTCCCTCTCTTTGTCTTTCTTTGTCTTTCTTTCTGTCTCCCTTTTATTTTCCTTTTTTCCCTCTTTCTGCTTTTCTTCTCCCTCCTTCTCTCCCCACTTCCTTCCTCCCTCCTTTCCTTCCTCCCTCCCTCCTACCCTTCCTTCCTTCTCCCTTCCTTCCTTCCTCCCTCCCTCCTACCCTTCCTTCCTTCTCCCTTCCTTCCTTCCTCCCTCCTTCCTACCCTTCCTCCCTTCCTTCCTTCCTTCCTCCTTGCCTTGCCTTACTTCATTTCCCCTTTCATCTCATTTCTTCCCTTGGATAAGCCCTCCTTATACGCTAACATGCATTCTTTTCTCTGGTGGAGACTGATGAAACTCACAGAAGAAATAGAAGAATAAAATAAAGCTACAGTCTTTCCCTCCACACAACTTACAGACCAAGGAAACCTCAGCATAGCGTGAGCCCCACAGTGTCTGTAAGCATCAGAGCACGGGCTGTATGAGCCACACAGGGCTTTCTTGAGTGGCACGGGAGGCCAGTCATTCTTGTCTGTGCCAGAGGCCTGCAGCATCTCGTGAGCATTGTTTCTGGAAGAAGGGCCTGGAGCCCGCAGGTCACGCGTGAGAAGGCTCAGGCCCACTGGCCTGGCTTTCACGGCTTTACTGAAGGGGCCATTGACCTTGGCTGTACATGGCTTCCGTTTGAAGACAGCTGAGAGGTACTGGAGGAGGGACCACGGAAGGCTGATGGGTGAGGGCCAGGGAGGTGGCGCTCCCCGCAGGGGCTGAATTATTCCCCGCAGGAGCTACCGTGAAGCAAGCACTCCGGTCACCACAGCGGCATAGCAAACCACTCACGACAGCACCTTAAAACAATAACGATCATTTCTTTTGCTCGCAAATCTGGGATTCGCCTGGGCTCGCCCCCAGCTCTCCCTGGGGGTCTCTCCCGCAGGTGCAGCAGGAGGGAGCCGGGGCCGGGCTTCTCTGACTTTCCATGTTGGTGGAGGGGACTGCTCTGCCCACCCCACTTCGATGAGGATCGCACAAGAGCCTGGGGGTGACTCTTCCTGGTAGCCCACCAGGTCCGGGCCACATATCAGTTATGCTTTCAACCCAGCGGAGAATGAAGCGGCCACCTTGAACTGCTGCCCAGTTCAGAGCCTGTGTGGGGCTGGGAGGCAGGCAGAGTGGCCCTGGTTGTCGCTTTGGATGATGTCACAAGGCTCGGGAGCTGACGTGGCTTCAGGCTGCCCGTATGCCACGCACACACCCAGGCACGCACAGAGTAAATGCAGGCAGTCCGTGCACTGATACATGCACCTCCCTATGCACACATACGTGACCCGTCTTGGAGGCTGGCCCCGGAGCAGGGCTTCGGACCATCTGTGGCCCCCAGGCTGGGATAAAGCACAGAGATGGCCCAGCCCTGACCTCGGGGAGCTGAATGTCTCCTGGGGTCCCTCAGGGCCCTGCTGGAAGACGGTCACTTTCCTTTGGCTTCTAAAATGCACGGCCCCTCCTGGGCTCCGGCCTCTGTCCGCCGCCAGAGCCCGGCTCCCAGCTCCCATGTAAATTACCACATACTTCACAGCCTCCTCCTGGTCCCTTGGGAGCTCCTGGCTTTTCCTCCTTTTTTCTTCCTTCTTCTGCTTCTTCAGCTCCTGCTTCTCCTCTGCCACTGTCTCCCTGTGGAAGCCTCTAGAAAGGCACGTGAGCTCCTCCCCAAGGCCCGGAGACAGGTGCCCCACTCTCTTCCCACACGGGGCGACAGGAAGGAAGGGAGGCAGGGAGTGGGTCTCTGCAGCCTGGTGGACGGGCCAACGCCTCAGCTGAAGGGGCTCCCAGAGCCCTGGCTCCAAACCCCGGGAACATGAACTGAAAGCTCCTGAAGCACCAGGCGGAGCTGTTTAAAGGATGGGACACGCGGGTCAGATGGCTGGTCCCAGCTCCCCACCCGTGTCCTTAGGGAAGGAAGACAGAGGCCTTGGGCTCCAGGAAGGGGATTTATTTCCTCCTCAGTAAGAAAGTGCTTCCTGCAGGACCCACGGAGCCCCGGCACCCTGGTGACGGGTGGGGACAGGGCTGGGGTCCACCGAGGCGTCAAACCTAAGCGGCGTGCAGGGGCTCACCCAGGGGCGCCCGAGAGCCGGCTCAGCACCCAGTGACAGTGCAGGCTTTCCGAGTCAGTTTGACCCTATGAGCTGATGCAGGCAAAGTGCCACCCGTCTGAGATGGGGAGAGAGTGCCATTTACTGCTCACCAAATCTCTCTGTACCAGCCTCTCCCGGTCATCCCCAAGCACCTTAACCCCCGGGGAGTCTGCGGGTCAGACCCACCTCTAACAGGCAGGGCAGGGAGTCCCACGTGGGTGTCCCCGTGTCCCCTCCTCCATGCTGCCCTCTGAGACCCCTGGCTCCAGCATGAGAACCTCACCCCCACGTACGGCACCCAGCTGCTCCTCCCACATCTCTGCAGAGTTGGCTCTGTTCGCACGGCCTGATCGCCTCAGGAGGCTGGCTGAGTTGAAGGGGTCCTGCTCCGCTTCCTACGACGGGCATGTGGCCACGCTGGCCACTGAACAACCGCCCCCGGAGTGCAGGAACCCCGCTCCCCACGCTGTCACCGGCCTGCTTTGGTCACTCCTCGGCTACCGGACTTCTCTTCGAATTCCCCAAATTGCAAAAGCTGGGTCTTGTCTAAAGGCAGGACGGGGCCAGCTCCCGGGGAACCCAGGTTAATCAGGGCAAGGGGCTTGTGGGGCTCGGAGATCCGTCCTCTTTCTGTGGCACACACACACACACACACACACACACACACACACACGCCCACGCCCTGCCTGAGTGGGAAGGCTCACGGCTCTCTGCTGTATCTTTCTGTTCTTGGGAATTTGAACCAATGAAACGTCTGTGCGAGAAGCCCCAGAGCGTGGGCGCCAGGAGTGACCACATCCAGGGAGACGATCACGCCATCAGCCGGATTTCCCTGGAGTGGCCGGCCTGGGCTTTGGAGGCGTGTGTAAGTGATGTGTCCGTGGTGACAGGAGTCTCCCAGGTGTCGGCTCTGTCCCCGCAGCTCCTCGCCCGTGTGCTTAAGCCACAGAAACCCTCCCAACCTGAGAACGACAGGCTGTAACAGACCAGAGGGATTCCCCGTGGTAAGACCCCTGTAAAGGTCGTCCAGCTCAGCCCCCTTCAAACCCTGCGGTAAGGGGGCATTCTGCCCCATTTTCTCTAACGCCACTGACCGGTGGGAAGGCTCGTGTGAGGGTCAATCGCCGCCCTCTCTGAACTGTGACTCAGGAGCAGCCCAAAGCCCCCGCCCCCAATTCCTCTCCAGCTAGTCTGCTTTCCTGGTTTTTTTTTCTTCACTGTTCATTTATTTTTGAGAGACACAGAGAGACAGAGCTTGAGCGGGAGACAAAGAGGGAGACCCAGAATCCAAAGCAGGCTCCAGGCTCAGGGCCCAACACAGGGCTCGAACTCACGACCCATGAGATCATGACCTGAGCGGAAGCCCGAAGCTAACCGACTGAGCCCCCAGGCGCTGCATAGTCTTAAGAATCCCACAGGGGTCAGTCACTGCCTCCATGGGGTGGCTTCAGGAGGCAGCAGAGGCACCTGGGGTGCAGGGAAGGGGACAGGGAACAGGGACCAGCTTCCCTCCCGCCCTCGTTCTGCCTTTCATGGCTGGAACTTGGGAGAGTTAGCAGCCACGGCAGGAGACGCCGCTGCCTCGCCAGGGAGAAAGCAAACCTGGGTCATCAGGGAGCAGGTTCCTCTGGGAGGTGGGTGGGGTGTGGCTGGGGGGCTCGGGGATCCGATGACCCTGGCTTCGAGCAGGGACCCCACCAGCCACAGAGCTCCACATCCGTAGGCTGAGTTCCCTGAGCTCCCGTGAAGTCCCCTGAAACACGGAGACATTAACAGCCCATCATAAGCTTCCTGAGAAGTAAATACGAAATTAATGTGAAACACTCGGCACATGCCTGGAGCATTGAAGGTGCTCAGTAAATAGTAGCTGTGTTATTAGGTCCAGAAAAGTCTGTCATTTGGGAGAGCTGGGAGGACATAAACCAGCAACAGGAGTGGTGACAGCCAACGGCGATGACAGGGTTAGGGCGTGCCAGGCTTTCTTCTAAGAGTGTCACATGTATGAACTAAGTTAATTGGACCAACAGCCCCGTGAGGCTGCTCCTGCTGTTTGCCCCATTTCACAGATGGAGAAGCTGAGGGGATAAAAGTTTAAGCCACCCGGCCCACGACACACCATGGAAAATTATTCAGCTTAAAAAGGAAGGAAATTCTCACACACGCTGTATCATGGATGATCGTTGACATTGTGCTAAGAGAAAGAAGCCAGATACCGAAGGACAAATATTGTAAGAATAAGCAAATTCACAGAAACTAAAAATTGAATAGAAGTTATCCGGAGTTGGGGGGCAGAGGAAATAGGAACTATTTAATGGGTATAAAGTTTGGTCGGGTTTTGAAAAATCTTTTTTTTTATTATAGTGTCGCTGACATACAACAGTATATTCATTTCAGGGGGCATGGCATGCTGACCCGATGTGAAATGATCCCTGCAGGAAGTCTAGCTAGCATCCCTCACCACCTGTAGTCACAGAGCATTTTTTTCTTGTGATGAGAACTTTCGAGATCTTCTTTCTGGCAACTTCCAAATATGCACTGCAGTATGAATAACCAGAGAGGCCACACTGTACCTGAAGTCCCCAGCACCGATTCGTTTTATAACCGGGAATGTGTACCTTGCGGCCCCTTTCACCCATTTGCCCATCCGACCCTCTGCTCTGGCGCCCAACCACCAATCTGTTCTCTGCAGCCATGAGCTTGGTGTTTTGTGGTCGGTGTTGTTCTAAGGTTTTCTCTGTCTGGCATATTTCACTTAGCGTAATGGTCTGGAGGCCCATCCACGTGGCTGCAGACGGCATGATCTCAGGCTTCTTTACGGCTGAGTGTCGGTCCACTGTGTGTGTATCTTCCACGCCTCCTTTTTTAAATGTCTACTTATTTATTTTTGACAGCGAGAGAATATGAGAAAGAGAGAGCAAGCAGGGGAGGAGCAGAGAGAAGGGGAGACAGGACACAGAATCCCAAGCATCATCAGTAGAGAGCCTGACACGGGACTTGAACTTGAGAACAGCAAGGTCATGAGCTGAGCTGAAATCAAGAGTCAGCAGCTTAACTGTCTCAGCCACCCCGGTGCCCGGCGCCACATCTCCTCTATCCGCTCATCTATCCGTGGACACGCGGGCTATTTCCACGTCTTGGGCTATGTGAACGATGCTGCCATGCATGTGAAGGGGCACAGGTGCTTCTATTTTTTAATGCATTTTAAACATTTTTTAATGTTTATTTTATGTTTGAGAGAGAGAAAGAGAGAGAGAGGACAAACGTGGGAGGGGCAGACAGAGACGGAGACACGGAACCAGAAGCAGGCTCCAGGCTCGGCCTCACGCCCTGTGCGACCATGACCTGACCCGACGTCGGACTTCACTGACTGAGCCCCCAGGTGCCCGACCGTGCACAGATCTTTTTAAATTAGTGTTTCTGTTTTCTTTAAATAAATACCTGGAAGTGGGATGGCTGGATCCGGGGGCAGTTCTACTTTGACTTTTTGAGGAATCTCCGTACCGTTTTCCCCAGGGGCCGCACCCGTTGGCACTCCCACCAGCGGTGCTCGGGGCTCCAATGGGAAGAGTGTGCTGGCAGCTGAAGGAGCTGCAGATGTGCCACACTGTGGTGTGAACACACCTGAACTGAGTCCACTGAAAAATGACAGGGAAGTTTGCTGTATGCATTTTACCACAAGAATAACAAGATATATATACTGTTCCACTTAAAAAATTTTTATTGCATTTAGATATATGGCTATGGGCATATCTACATACACACAAATGAACCAAAGGTGAACAGATTCACCCCAGAATGCTCACAGTGCCTGTTTATGGGTCCGAATAGGGGTGATTTTGTGTTTCGTGTCTGAAGTTTCCATTTTTTTCCGCAATAGCACATCTTAATTTTCTCATACAAATAAAGTTACAGAAAATGAGGTTAAAAATATAAAGTGTAGTAATATTTCTTTAAAAAGAAAGACTTTTGCAGGGTATCTGGGTGGCTCAGTCAGCTTAGCCTCCAACGCTTGATTTTGGTTCAGGTCATGATCTCACGATTTGTGGGTTCAAACCCCCTTCAGAGTCTGCTTGGGATTCTCTCTCTCTCTCTCTCTCTCTCTCTCTCTCTCTCTCTCTCTGCACCTTTCCTGCTTGTGCTTACTCTTGCTCTCTCTCATTCTCTCTCTCAAAATAAATAAATAAATATTTTTGTTAAAAGCACCAAAGGGGCACTTGGGGGCGCCTGGGCTGCTCAGTGGGTTAAGCATCCGACTTCGGCTCAGGTCATGATCTCAGTTGGTGGGTTCGAGCCCCGTGTCAGGCTCTGAGCTGACAGCTCGGAGCCTGGACCCTGCTTTGGATTCTGTGTCTCCCTCTCTCTCTGCCCCTCTCCTGCTCACCCTCTGTCTCTTTCTCAAAAATAAACATTAAAATTTTTTAAAAAGGCACCAAAGTCCTGTCAGAGAGAAGCCCACTAATCACAGCCGGGCCAGGACGCACACTCAGGCCCCTGGGGCGCCTCTGCCCCCTCTCGCTAATTTCTCACCACTCTTCTGTGACATCGACACTGAGATTCTTATTTCCCGGGCGAGGAACCCGAGTCTGGGAGATTGAGTGACTCATGACAGTCACACAAATAGAAGTGTCAGGAGCCGGGTCTCCAACCTGAGGGGCCCGCCTCCCGTGAGGCATCCCACAGGCTGGGATCGGGGGAGGACGGTTTTGGAAGAACAAATAGCCAGAAGAGGAAGTCAGGACAGAGAGGGCGTCTCAATCAGGGCCCAGCTCTGGCGGGGAAGCAGACAGACCAGCCCCTAGCAGGCTGTGTGAGCCTGGTGTGGGCCGTGTGCACAGCAGGGCGGCGCCCCAGGGCCCTGGGGGTGGGGTCCGGCCCAGCCTCATCCAGGGGCCTGTGTGGCTGCAGGTGGAGCTGGCGAGCCCCAGCAGGGCCTCCCTCAGGGTGAGGAGACTCGGTTGGCCCTGCTGCTCCGAGCAGGCTGCAATGGAGGACGGCTGCCTCTTGTCTTCACCCCGAAGCACCAGGCACCTCTGTCCATGAACATGGAACACCCAGAAGGTAATGTACAAACGCCATCCACACAGCGGGGAGAAGGGCTGTGCTGACAGATGTTCTGGGGAGGTGCTGGCACCCTGTGGGGTCCCTGGGCGCTCGGTCCGAGCTGGCCAGCCAGCGCCAGGCATGGCCTCGTGGCCTCCTCCCTCGGGGCTCAGCCACCTCAGTCTGCTGCGGAGTAAAGGGTCTGCGACCTGGGCACCAGCCAGGGGCAGAGCTCAGGGCACCCAGCCGAGGAGCAGGCCTGCTCTGGGGCTGGGGCCCGTCGGTAGCCCGCTGCCCCCGGAAAGCACAGGGGCCAGGAGTCAGAAGCCTGGGCGCAGAGGGCTGGCCCCACCGCTCACGGCTGCGAGATGTTTGAAACCTCCCTCCAGGTCGCTGGGCCTTCGTCACCGCGTCCGTGAGGTCGGGGGTCGTACCTGCTTCCCTGAACGACCAGGAGGCTCACGTGGACTGGATGTGGCTACGGATGGTCGTGGCCGGGGCCCGGGCGGGATGTGGACGGACGGGGCGCCCCGCAGCGGCCTCACCCTGCGGCTGTGCTCCTTCTGCTTCCTGCGGAGACGGAACACCACGCAGAGTCACTGGCCGGCCAGGGAGCGGAAAGATATGCCACCGAAGCCCCGACCCGGACACGGACGTAGCCGGGCTGGGTGCCAACAGCTGGGAAGGCACGCAGGCCCCGGCCTCTGCTTGAGAGGAAGAGAAGAAAGACCCTCCTGGATCCGAAGGCAGCGGAGGCCGGGGGATGGACATAACGACCTCGCCAGGCACCTGTCCTCCGCCCCCACTCGGACCCAGCCTCGCAGACGCTCTGTCCCACACCAGGCGGCCCTGTGCGAGCTGGCATTGTCAGTCCATCCTCGCCGCTCTGGGAAACACGGAATAAAGAAAGGCAGGGTTCCTGAAGCTGTCTCTTTGAAGTTTAAAACAATCCAGCGCAGGCCCCCTTCCCCTGCCCAGAAACCCGAGGCCGTGGCTCCCGTGCCCTCCCCACCCACCCCTGCCGCTGTCTTCAGCACACATTAAAATTCCTCTCCAAGGGGTGCCTTAAAGGCAGGGATGGCAGGGGCAGCGATTTAATAACCGACAGAAGGCCCCCTGGGCAGCAGATTCTGATCGCCCGAACACCGAGAAAGCCTCATGGAGAGAGCCGGGGAAGCAGACGCCTCTCCACCAGCCGGAGCCGAGCTAATTGCCACCAGGGACGGGCGCAGAGTTCGCCCAGGTAACAGGTGCGCCTTGTCTTAATGAAGACTGACTTGTTTGCAGAGGTGCCTGCGGAGGCAGAGGTGCGGGCGGCCTGGCTCGGTGCTGGAAGCGGCCAAATTAGAGGCGATGGCTCGGTCCCCTTCACCACCCGGCCCGGGCTGGACACGTGGGGAGAAGGGGGAGGTACGCGGTAACCCCAAAATAGTGCTCGCCTCAAAGAACACTGGCAACTCTTGGGTCCTGGTAGGTGGTGTGCTCGCTTTGCAAGGTCTCTCTGACCTTGTTACTGCCCAGAAAAGTTCAATTAGGGACCTCAGGGACAGAGATGGGACAGCAGGGAGAGGGTGGAGGAAGAGGGAGCAGGGCAGGCGGGAAAGGCCAGGGGAGGAGCGGGCCGTGGGAGATCCTCCGAATGCAACTCGACAATGAACGTTTGTCAATACCGTCTGTCGTCTCTCGGCACTGGGCTGGGCACTGGCAATGGGATGGGTGAAAGCAGCTCCTGCCCGAGATCTGTCAGGGAGGCTGACGTGGAAACAGACAGTTCCGGCACCAGGCCAGGTGCCAGGATGGAGGCTTTGCTGGATGAGCAGAGACGGGGTGAGGTGGGGCGGAAGGAAGGGGAGTTAGGAAGCTGGGAGGGGCTCCTGGGGGGCTCAGTCGGTTACGAATCCGACTTCCACTCAGGCCATAATCTCACGGTTCATGAGATCAAGCCCCGTGTCTGGCTCTGTGCTGACAGCTCAGAGCCTGGAGCCTGCCTCTGTGTCTCCCCCTCCCTCTGCCCCTCCCCCACTCATGCTCTGTCTGTCACTCAAAACTAAAAATAAACATAAAAAATTTTAAAAAAGGAAGAGCCACGGGGAGCAGGGAATACTTCCAAGGAAGAGGGGGGAGGGGGTGACTGCAGGTGATATGGCCACAGCAGTGTTGGAATAAGGGAGGTCCAATGAGGAGCATTCCAAGAAGGGTAGATGCTCAAGGGGCATACGGTGGGGTACAGCCATGGGCCCTGGGATGAGAGAGAGAGAGAGAGAGAGAGCACCCAGAGACGAAGCTGCAGAGCTCCGCTGAGGCCAGAGTGTGAGGACATGGTCAATACCGCAGGAGACAGGGCTTTTCCGGGAGACACTGGCGGTTATTAACAGGCCTGGGGTGACCCCAGCTCTGCTGCGCTCTCTCCTCCCGGGGCCACATGTCATCAGGAGCAAGCCACAGCACCTGGGGGTCCTCGGGGGCCACTTACCTTTCAGCAGACCTCCCCCCGCCCCCCCCCCCCAAAGGCAGCAAAGTGATCCCTGATCAGCAGACGGAGGCACGACACAGACATGGCAGGGACGGCCCAAGGGCGCTCTGCGTCTGGCTGGAGTGCCCCAGTCCAGTCCCACCCCCGACCCATGCCTCCATCATCCAGACTTAACCGACGGAAATCTCTGAGCACCGAACTGGTCAAGGCTGAAGACAGGAAATGGTGGCATGGCCCAGCAGCAGCCCAACCTGCCCGCGCCCCCGGTGTTTGGTCTGAAGTCACAACAACCATGCAGAGAAGCTCTCCGTTACCCACGGGAAGTCCGCTCTGACCCAGAGAGGGTGAGTAACTGGCCCATCACCGCACAGCTAGCGAGGCGCCGAGTTGGGGTCTGAAGCCGGGCCCCGGCGCCCCGCCATCCTGTGCTCTGTGTCACATCTCTGAATGGTGAGGCTTCTAGTGAGAGTGAGGGGGAAAGCCTGGCGCTGAGAGCGCGGTGGAGGCGGCATCTCAAAATTGATCCAGCGCCAAGAACCTGAATCCCGGTTAATTCCACCTTATGATTTATTAGTTAGGGACAAGGGGTTGGGGGGCGGGGGACAACACAGTTGTGTTGGTTTTGTGTTGTGATTTTTTGTTTAATCTCTGAGATGTCCCAACATGTTTACCTTGTAAATTTGTTCAGCGGAGAGGTGGGTAAACACCGCATTCAGAGCGCCCGGCAGGCTTGCAGACGCGCATGTGACACGCCACAAACAGCACGTGGGGGCAACGGGGCTCCGCAGCGGTGGCTCCCGCCCCCACGGAAGGGCCACGTGTGCTGGAGGGGGAGGGGCGCGCTGTCAGGCTGTCCCGCTGACCCTCGGGGTGCCCCCCTTGGGAGGGCAAGGCTGTGACACTCACAGCGCACCCATTTCAAGCCTCACTGCGTTCAGTGAGATGACAGGTTAGTCCCCACCTGGCACCAGCCCAATCCCCAGGCCCGTCCGCAGAGCATTAACCGGGCCCGGCCTCCATCCAACATGCCACCCTCGTGTTCCCGGAGGCACCCTGGGTGGCTCCAGGCCAAAGGTCAGAGACTAGGAGCTAGTGAGCCTCCCGTCACGGGAAACATCCAAGAGGAAGGAAACCAGGTCGGCATCTGCATTGCATAGGGCCCCCATTCTGGTGCACACTGCTCTGAACTGGGATTTGATTCTCCTGCTTTTTTGGCTTCACTTCTTCCAGC
>NC_043710.1:106406996-106413340 GCF_006229205.1 Suricata suricatta | reverse complement strand
GGGCAGTGGGGACCAGACCCAAATTGCTCTGTGATTTCCGGCCCTACGCAAAGTACAGGGTACACCCCCGAGGGCCTGACCTGCGCCTCCCTTACGGACTTTCCCTGCTGCAGACTGGTTACTCTGGGCACATGAGCTCTAGGGCCGGTAGGCTATAAGCCTCTCACAGACAAGGTCTTCTTTGTCTATCTCTTAAAACCCCAGAGCGTCTGCAGCACAGTAGGTGTTCAGCAAATATTTAAGGCTGAAAGGAAGAAAGGGAGAGAAATGTAGAGAGAGGGAAGGGAGGAAGGGAGAAAGGTCAGAGCATCCATGAGATTTCTGGGCAGCAAAAGTCATCGGCCTTCAAGGGACCCAGAGAACTGTGATGCTAGCATGGGCATCTCCCCCACATTCTGCAAGGGATTTCTGGTGTTTGAATCCTTCGCTACTGACTATCCTTTGGTCCAGACCCGCACATCGCTCCTTGCCTCTGACCATCAGTCGTATAGGTCACGTGGGTAGGAAAGCTACTGGGCTGATGTACAGATCGCTGGATGGGGAGTCCGGAGGTCCTGGCGTCAGGCCCAGGGACACCTGCCTGGAACTCGCAGGCACCGCGTCTGGTATGTGGGGGTAGCGATGCCTTCTCCACCCAGCTCTCAGGGTTGTTATGGAGAGCGTTTGGAAAGGGCAGGTTTCAAACTTGAATGCCAGGTGTTGGCACCTGTCCAAGGTTTCAGTGCCCTTTGAAAGGCTCACAGCCCCAGAAGGCTGGGCTCTTTCCCTCAGTTCTGGAGACTTCCCTGTGAGGCGGGATCAGAGCACAGTGCAGACAGCCTGGGAGATCCTGGGCTGCGTGACCACAGCCCTCCCCACGTCCAGAGAGAGAGAGTCCTCAGGAGAGAAAGCCAATGAGTAGAAACAGAGAAGTAAGATTTCAGTGGCTCCTGTTCATGATTCCACTCTTGGCCCTCCTTGCCCCTCTGCCTTCGCTTGCCTTTCTCTCAAATGGGCTCAGCGCATGTACAGGGAGGCACTCTGTTTTCATGTTATGCCAGGCTGCAGTTGGCATGGAGTGGCAACGGCCATCTCGATGCTGCTTCTTGAATCTGGTGTGTGTGTGTGTGTGTGTGTGTGTGTGTGTGCGCGCGCGTGCGCCCGTGTATGCGTGTGTGTAAAAGAGAGAATGAGAAGGAAGGCTGCAGGTGGAGGGAGAAAGTGGAAGACAGCGCGAGGAAGAGGGGAGAGGGAGATTTACCATCTCTAGATATTTTATTTACATAAATCTACATGCTCCTTGTAACAAGTCAAGTAGGAAAGAGATGTGTTCTTAAGTGAAAGATTTCAGCTTCCCTCTGGGACCCCAGCATGTGGGACCCTGGGTCCTCACAATCCTCTGCTTCTCACCTAACCGCCCCCCACTGTGGGCTCCTATCTACACACATGTGCATGCGTGCGCACGCACACGCACACTCACACACACACACACTTCACCGTCTCATCTACCTCTCTCTGCTGCTCCGCTGATCTCTCCCAGACAGACACATCGGTTCCATCCTCTCCTACAGGCAAAGCCTGGTGACCTCCCAGTTGCTACTCTCGTCCCGAATCCACTGGACGGTTCATGCCCTTCGCTTTGGACAAAGCTATGATCACCTTAGTGAATTCCCTTGGCGGCCACATCTCCCTCAGGGGGCCCAGAACCTGCCCAATGAGGACGCCCCTCCTGCAGGCACGGTTGGGAAGCTGGAGAACCGACCGGGGGAAGTACAACTTCAGACGAACGTCGGTGAAATGCATGTGAACATTCCCAGGGCCGAGCAAACCATATGTCTTCATAATTTGATTGTGTCCTGGTCCCAGAGGCACCCCAGCTCTATTGAACACCGATGGAGTTATTTAGGACCATAAATAATATTATCAGAGAGGGTCCACTGGGTAAACAGAGTCAGTGTGTAATTGTCGGAATGTGATATTGATTGTTCTTCACTGACTAATGAATTATTCTGTTTAAGAGCCCACAGACATAGAGCACAACATTTCCAGGCAATGGGGCCTTTGAAGGATTTTCTTGAAGAGCGGCCTCTGCCTAGGGGTGCTGGCCGCCAGGGCCCAAAGCCACCCTGCTTTTACTGCAGTGAGAAGTGAGGGAACCCCACGCTCTCGGGCCCCCGGCAGGCACGATGGGGTCAAGAGACAACTACCATACGCAACCAAACCCGACCCCCTTCTGCCTCACGGAGACCCAAGCCCACAGGTCTATTACAGAAGGGGCCCAAGATGTGGAAGGCTGGGTAGAAGTGTCCGGCACATTATTTTGTGTGTTACCTGTGAGCTGTTCATTTTAAGGTTCTTTGATGATCTTTCCGTGACAGACTGAACTCATGCTTTTAGTTCAAAACGATCAGAGGGAGGGGCGCCTGGGTGGCTCAGTCGGTTAAGCCTCCGACTTCAACTCAGGTCATGATCTCACGTTCATGGGTTCGAGCCCCATGTCAGGCTCTGTGCTGATAAGCTCAGGGCCTGAAGCCTGCTTCCGATTCTGTGTCTCCCTCTCTCTGCCCCTTCCCCTCTCATGCTCTGTCTCTCTCTCTCTCTATCAAAAATAAGTAAAACATTTAAAAAATTTTAAAAAAATGATCAGAGGGAGTTTCAAAGAGTGGAAGTTGTTGCTAATCTCTGTGCCTACACTCTTAAAAGTAGAGCTTCCCTGGGGGCATGGTGGGAAACAAAATGGAGTCTCCAGCCAAGGGTCTACACCTCGGGCCCTGTCCCTTTCCCCCACCCTGCCCGGTTTCTACTCAGTTCTCAGCCCTTTGCCAATCTTTATCCTCTTTACTGTGGGATGGCTTTTCACGTAGTTCCCGCCCCCGGCCCCTGAACTGTTGGATTGTTCATCTTTTCCTTCATGATTTTTTTTCTGAATTCTTTGCATGTTGGGCGTTAATCCTTTCCTGAATTTATTTATTGCAAATATATTCTTTCCATCTGCGGTTTGTCTTTCTCCTTTCTTTATGCCATTGTTTTGGCCAACATGCATTCTTAATTTTAATGTAGTTGAATTTATCAGTCCTTTAATTCATTATGGATGCTTTTTGTTTAAGAAATCTTCCACATCTCATAGTCATAAATATAGCCTCTTTTATTTACTCCTCGAAGCTTTAAAGTTTGGCCTTTCACATTTAAGTCTTTAGTTTACGAGGAAATTAATTTTACAATTTATGCCTTAGCATCCAGCTTCTAGCGTTTTCCACAAGCATAGGTGGTCGCCTCAGCCCGATGCTAGGCTGCTTTTCCTCTTCCCCATGATCATATGAGTGGGGCTGCGGCCAGCTCTCTATTCTGAATCATTGGTCAATTAGCCTGTGTCAATTCCAGGATACCTTAAACCTCCACACGAACATTTCCTTCTCCTTCCCAATGGCCCCTTCCCGTGACTCCTTAATCCAATCCAATCCCCCCTCCATGACTTCTTCCCTGATTCACTGTTTACCAGTTCTCTCTCTTTCATCTCTATTTGATCTCTCGCCTCCACCATTTATGTATCATGTACATGTATCTTTATGTCTCACACACTAACTGAACAGGGGTCATTTCTTTGGTTTCTTTGATCTCTGCTGTGCGCCCACCCCTCCCCAGCACCCCCCAGCTCCAGACCCCCGGGAGATGCAGTGAATACACGTTTAAAAGATTCAAAGGTCAACCTCAACGTAGATCTTCAAATCTCCATGGACTTGCCCGTCCTGGAAAATGCAATCATTTGCATCCTTCTGGATACATTGTTCCTCAACCACAGGCTATGTTTTTTCTGGCCCACCTGAGTAAACCGGGTGGAGTCCCTGAGGCCGAAGAGACCTTGCAGAGGAGTGGAAAGCCCCTACATGTCTTTCCCAAGGAAATCTAAGACACCCAGGAGCGTGGGGCCAAATGCTGCGAGAGTAAATGCCTGCCGGGTGGGAGGTGGTACCAAGTTCATTGTGAAACCCAGAGGAGCGCTGCCAGCCCGTCATCCCGGAAGACCGAAGTCCTTTGGCAGCCCACAGGGAGCGTCCTTGGAGGTGCGTGTACTCCTGCCCCCACACCGGTGTGCAAACGCACCTCAGTCTTCCTATTCAGACCTGCATCTGCAGCCTGTAAAGAAGGCTGCCAGCGAAGGGACTCCTAGCAACTAGAAATAGCACTGACTCCGAGTCTTGCCAAGCTCCTTCAGAGGAGGCCTCCCAGGCTGGCTCCTGCAGATGGGGCTGCAATATGGGTTCCAACCAGGTGAGGGAGGTACAAGTGTGTGCTGATGGGAAAGGTCCTGGGAAAGGAAAGGGGAAGCAGCAGGCAGGGAGAACGTACTTGGTGGTTGAGAAAGGACTCACCAAGGTGCACCATCCACTCCACAAATAGTTTTAAGGGGCCTGCTGTGTATTGGGGGCCTCTGCCGAGAGCTTGAGCCTCAGGGACGAAGCAGACCCTGCTCCTATTGGCATTCCTGCCCAGTGCCACTCTCAGAGCAGCAGCTGGGCACGGTGGCTGTGAAATGAATCCCTTACCCCAGTTCATCCGACCTTTTTTTCAATCTGCAAGTTAATTCAGAGCAAAAGACAGTTACTTAAATCCAGATATTTTATCTTAATGGGGGTAATTCCCATAATATCATACATTAAGATATCTGATTTCAGCTGCCACCCAACAGGCGGTGGGGATGTCATTTCAGATCTGTTTTATCGCTGCCTGTGCATATGTTTCTATTTCGTTTATGGCACATGAGAGACTGTCATCAAATTGGTCTCACACTCAGAGTGTGGGAATAGGAGCAGCGAGATTTTTAACCTTTACATAAGGTGGGAATTCTGTGGACCGGGTGTGTGAACGTGTGTGCGCTCATGCGCGAGTGTGTGTGCATGTGCCTGTGTGTACGTGTGCGTTTACAGCCAGAAGGAGGGCAGAGGCAGGGGGGACGATCCAATCTCCACCCCACTGAGGACCTGTTGTAGTTCAGCTGTATCTACAGCAACCGGAAAACCCGATCTTAAGGAGCCAATGGTCCGTCGCATCTCAAAAGCCCC
The DNA here is from genome assembly GCF_006229205.1 of Suricata suricatta. Taxonomy (NCBI): domain Eukaryota; kingdom Metazoa; phylum Chordata; class Mammalia; order Carnivora; family Herpestidae; genus Suricata; species Suricata suricatta. The sequence goes on along the minus strand of NC_043710.1, from coordinate 106,408,301 downwards.
GAAGAGGTGAACGCGGTAGCTTTCACCGAGCCCAGTTCATCATTAGCAAGAAGGTAAATTGCAAAGAGGGCACTTTGCTGCTCTCAGCCCTCCTCTCCCCACCCCTAATCTCAGCCAAATTAGCAACGCTTCACGGGGCTGTTTGTTTGGGGCTGATTCTGGTGCCTCTGCGTCGTCTTCACCGAGACGGGCTGGGAAGCTGCCAGGCGACTAGGCGATCACCGTTAGCCTGTTGCTTGGACTGCTTTCTCCTGGAATATTAAAAGTTTTACAGCCTCAAGCAGTGCACTTTGGCTCCTAGTAATTAATACCGATTTTGCCATAATATCTTATTTTTATGGGCATTATCTTGTTTTTCACGAGCTGCAAAAATATCGCTGCCGCTTACGAAATACGTTATAATATCTCGCGTTGCACAATCGTATTTGTGCCATTATCTGGCCCCTGGAGCAGCTAATTTAGCCCACGTGGTACAGAGCAATATTTATTTTCCTACTGATTGTTTGTGGGGCTGCTTTCTGACGATGCTGCAATCTGAGCCACTCTAACCTTGGTCACAAACGCGTCCTTTGAAAGGGGCCACCTCTTTTGACTTGCCTGATACCTAGTACACCTGGGTTCTCCACCCCGTGATCTCTTAAAATATATTCCCATTATGTATTTTTAATACGTTATGCTGCATTTGTGTATCTATCTCTCCACCAGACAGTGAGCTTCCTGAGGACAGAATCTCCATCTTTTCACCTCTGTGGTTGGGTTCCTATTTCAGAACCTGATGCGTTGTACGTGTTCAATAAATATTTGCTGGACGATGGACTGTGACCTTGTTTAACCATTAAATAAGTTTCTACAGGCAAAGAACTTAGCAAAGGACTTTACACAGAGCAGACATCTGATACATATTGGTTGTTAATTTTATATGAATTAACCTGAAGTCAAAATCTGTCTCCCTTGTCATTTGTACCACTTGGTCCTAACTCTAGCCCTTGTGTTATGAGCCAGCACCAGGAAGCCTGAAAGTGCTACTCTGAACAGTAACCTTACGGAGCTACTGCCGGCCCTCTGGCCATCGGCAAGCACAAGGGCACTGAGCCCCCCAGGGAGTGGGGGATGGTCGGGGACAATTCACCTCGCCCTTCTGCCTCATAAATATTCATGTTTGTGTAGTATACAAACATATTTTTTTTAATTTATTTTTGAGAGACAGAGAGAGACAGTGTGAGCAGAGGAGGGTCAGAGAGAGGGGGAGATACAGAATCTGAAGCAGGCTCCAGGCTCTGAGCTAGCTGTCAGCACAGAGCCTGA
>NC_043710.1:106382756-106406896 GCF_006229205.1 Suricata suricatta | reverse complement strand
GGCCCAAGACCATACAGCTACGAAGGGTAGGCGTGGACTTGAATCTAGGATTTCTGACTCGACTGAAAAAGCTTCTAGACATCTGCCCCCAGTCTGAGGTGGCCCTTTACAGGGGTGGCTTCAAAAGATAAACAGCACACTTAGACCTGGTCACCCCCAGGTGGCTCAATCTGGCATGGGTTGGGGCAGAAATGCTGCACTTGCCACTGTAGAAAACTGAGGCAGAGCACTGACCTCCTGACCCCAGCTGCCCCTTCAGTTTGTGCCTTTGGTCCTGGCTGTGGCCCAAAGTCCCCCTGACGCTGTCTTCTCTTGATACCTCAATCCATTCATGAGGTCGACAAACATAAAAGAGAGAGGGCCTCTCTCACATCCATCAGTCAGTTGGCTGGACTGCTGGAGCCCGCAGGGTCCATGCCGCACCAGTGACCAGGGGAAACGTTGTCTGGTGCTGGCATTGAGGAAGGGCTGAGGGCATCGCGATGGCACCGTGTTATTTTCCCACCTTTGGGCAGTGGGAGCATCCCTCTGTGCGGAGACAGGACGCTCGGTCACCCGCACTCCCAGTATCCAACATGGTGGACATTACGGTGTAGAAGGAAAAGTACATTCCAGTCCTACCACTGATTCTACCATGATGGTACCTGGGGCAAATGACAGTCCCACTTAAAGACTCAGTGGCCTCTTCAATAAAATGGGTGGAGGAAAAAAAATGACAGGCACTCTGATAGAGCCAATGAGATGTTGTATGAGAAATGTGCTTTGAAAACTGAGGTCCATCCACACGGAAGGGATTATTCTGCTAAAAGTAACTTCTATGACTCACATTGCGTCTGTCATACCCCTCGAGTCTATGGTCATGACTTTCATACACCTGTTCCATGTTTACCATGGTGACGCATCAGAGGGAAGGATGGCTTCCTGTTGGGGCCAAGATCTCCAGGATTTGGGCTGCCCATTGGACCACCGTGTATTGAAAGAGTATGAATACCATTTAAAGGGTTGTTTAGTTTTTAACAGTAGCCATAAACCGGGTTAACACCTCAGTAGTTTTATGAAACATTTCCTATATTCAGATATATTTTGACAATTTTTATTGGCGTTTCTTCAGTTGTGTCTTACCGTTAAAGTTTGTAGATTTTAATATGCAACAATTTTTAAAGATGCAGTCATATTCCAACAAATATTTATCTGTCTTTTAGGGCCCTACAAACTGCAGTTTTAAATCCATGGATAGATTTCCTTAAGTATCACCCTTGTCGTTCAAGCTAAGTGATAAGGAGGAAGCACAAGGAAAAGTTCAAGTTTTTATGTTGTCAACACTAACGTATTGAACTTGTTATACATTGAAGAGGAAAAAAGCAGAAGACGCCATCTGACCCAATGAGCTGGAGCTTTCTCAGAGCCCAGAACAACCCAATTACCATCTAGCTTCAGATAGTAATTCACCTAAATACTCTTTTTTCACTAACATTTGCTATTAAATGTGTTGAACTTTGAAATCTCGGTAACTTCAGGTTGTAGGTCTCACAGAAAGCAGCTGAAATCAGCCCCTCAACCATGGACTCGTGGAAACCTGAGAGGTTGTCTTTCTAACTCAACTCGCATCCACTTGTTACATTTTGTGATGCTACTCCTCATGATACAAACATGACTTCTCTAACGGTGGGGACTTTCTTGTCTACCTTTGTGTCTCCAGTACTGTAACTCTGGGGCCCCTGTCACAGAGATGTGAGCATGGTCAATGCCACATAGTTGTCTGAATGAATGAATGGAGAATATAGGAATGAGTTGTCCTTTATAGAGTTAATATGCCTCTCAGCTCAACGAGTCCAGAAGCTGCTTTACTTGGTAATAACAGTGACTTGAAATCATTTCACTCACTTGAGCAACTTGCATTCATTCAATCATTCAGTGAATAAATATTTATTGGGTGCTTGCTACATGCAAACACTGTTCCAGGCACTCAGACCACATCAGAGAATAAAACAGAAAAAAGATTTATTCTTTAAAACTAACCATCCAAGGAAAGGAAGACAAATGGTCAATCCAATTAGTCGATGTTTAAAAGAATAAGAAGGCTAAATATTCCTACTGATTTTCAACGTTTAGGCATTTGACCTAGGCATCTGGGGAAGAACAAGGTTGGAAATATATATCAAGGAATCAACATCGGTGCAACGTGAATGAACAATACAGTTGCCACAGATTTTAACTCATTTGTCTTCAAACACTGCTCACAGATTTTTCCTGCCATACCCATGACCTGGGTTATTAGATTTTCATACTCCACAAGGACTGTATGAAGATTGGACGTCTGTGTGTGTGCCGCCCAGATTACTATTTATCTGTCATTTATTTTAGAGAATGGTAGGACTGACAATGACAGTTATCCATGTGTGCGGCCATGGCTGGAAACACCATCCTGGGACCCACTGTCCTTTCCACACTGTGCACACAAGAAGATTACTCTTTGGTTTGGGAAAGAACGCACTGTTTGCAAAGTCCATGATTGTTTGTTGCTCAGCTCAGGCTCTCAGCTCAGAGGAGTCTGTTCTCCAGGGCAAGCCCCCCTGGGCGCCCCCAGCCCCCACTCCCCTCCTCGGCATGGAGCCTTCTATGGCCTTGGGCTCTGTGGCTCATCTGACGTGACTCTTCCGTGATGCCCAGTGGTTTGGTTTCGGGGCTAGAGTTGGGTTTGGGGTCTCTCTCAAGCTATCTACTTACTCCTTTACCTGGGACCCAGGCTGTGGGTCTCTTAAAATCATTCTTTTCCTATAGAGATGTTCACTTGGTAGATAAGGAAGGCGTGTCTGTTTCTTCTCCAAACAACAGCTTATTTTAGTGGAGAAAAACCACCTACAAATCAAGCTGATCTGTGTTTTACAAGGTTAGGAGACATATTTTTTAATGGTCTATTTGACACTTTGGGATCATATAGGTAACATTTGCAGAATTAATGCAACTCAATATACTGTATAGTTGTAAATGATATAACTTAACAGATGATGTGTTATATATGTATATACTGTATAATATATATCATCTTTTATATAAAGAAGCATTTACTGTATCTGTTAGCTGCTGCCAACCTTATCTCTCTCACTGAGGTACAGGATCGTAGGGCACCGGCCACGCTTATGGTCATCTTCCATTCCTGACAGCACACTACTGTGCATACAGGAGTACCCATTGCTTATTTATTGAAAAATAAATACATTTTAAAATTATAAATGATCATAAATATTATAGAAAACTGAGGCCCAGAGAGGATCTAAAAGTCTAAGCTAAATCCTATCTGCAAAAATAATATGACAGCAACCAAAAGCATTAATCTAATCATTTCATCTTTCTTTTTCTTTTCTTTTTTTTTTTTTACGTCTTTTATTTATTTTTGAGAGATGGAGCAAGACAGCACGAGCAGGGGAGGGTCAGAGAGAGAGGGAGACACAGAATCTGAAACAGGCTCCAGGCTCTGAGCAGTCAGCACAGAGCCCGATGTGGTGCTCGAACCCACGAACCGTGAGATCATGACCTGAGCTGAAGCCGGAAGCTGGAAGCTTAACTGACTGAGCCACCCAGGGGCCCCTTAATCATTTAATCTTTCTAACAATTGTGTTCTGAAATAGTCAAGGCTAGGGACCCCTGGGTAACCCCATTGATTAAGTGCTGGACTTTGGCTCAAGTCATGGTTCATGGGTCGAGCTCCACGTTGGGCTCTGTGTTGATGGCTCAGAGCCTGGAGCCTGCTTCCAGTTCTGGGTCTCCTTCTCTCTATGCCCCTCCCCCACTTGCACTCTGTCTCTCTCTCTCTCTCTCTCTCTCTCTGACTCTCCCTCAAAAACAAATAAACATGAAAATAGTCAAACCTAGCTTTTCTTTCTTTATTTTTTTAAAGTTTTATGTTTTATTTATTTTGAGAAAGAAAGATGGTGGAGGGGCAGAGAGAGAGGGAGAGAGAGAAAATCTCAAGCAGACTCCATACCACCAGTGCAGAGCCCAATGCACGGCTCAGTCTCATGAACCGTGAGATTATAACCTGAGCTGAAACCAAGAGTCGAAGCCTAACCAACTGAGCCACCCGAGGTGCCCCAAGGCTAACTTTTCTATCCCCTCATGACAGTAAAGAGACAGAGGCTTAGTTCATTGATTCAAAGTCACACGGCCATGTCCACAAAGAGGATGTACTCACTAAATACTCGCCAAAGTATTAACAAAAGTCCCTATGTTGTACTCAGCACCATACAAGGAGCTTTGGGAACAAAGTGTAAAACATGGTGTCTGCTTTGAGCAGAGCTTACGACCTCACTGGAAAGTTCTGGTATCTGCAAGCAAACATTTGAATAATCATGAGAAGGGCCGAGATAAGCGTGAAAGACCTTCAGCGGTGTGGGGACTAGAGAAAAGGGTGGCGGTAATCAGGGACAATTCTCAAAGGAGCCAAAAACATTGATTCAAACATTAAGGGTGCTTCTGTCTTCAGGACCCCTGAGTCCTAGATGAAAAAGATGAAAAGGGGGGGGCGTGGAGTGGGGAGGGGAGGGAGGGTAGCTCTGGTGCCAAATTTCTTCATTCCCCTCTCATCCCTGATTGGCAGAAAGACGAGCGGAGCCAGCAGCCACCTGAGGAGTGGGGGAAAGCCCGGCTCTCCCGAGCGACCCCATTTTAGTACAAATACCTTCTCTCTGGAGCAGACGTGTGGGGCCCCTCTATTAACAGGGGCCCACGCATCCAAGGCATCACGTCCTGGAGGAGCCCAGGGAGAAAGGTTGAAGGGGCAGACTCCCTCATCCCCAGAAAGTCGCCCAGACCATTTAATTAGGGTCTCTGGGCCTGTTACATCTGCCACTGTTTGCCCCCAAGGGATGCAGCTGGGCCTCACTTGGGCTGACTGTTATCTTTCAAGAGCTCAGAGCAGAGCGCTTTTTCAGTAACCTCATCAAAGGATAAGCTAGGATTCAGATAAGCTTTTCAAGGAGGAAGCCAGGGTTATACTTTTCAGAGACTTCTGAATGTCACCTCCAATTTTCGACTCTTCAGTTCAAATGCCAGTTTGGGGGAGCTGGGCAGCCTCAGATATTGAAATGGCAACCTCTGACCTCAGTCCTTCTATATTCCTGGTCATCTTAGAGCCCGGCAGATCCAAGAGTTGAAAGTGCTGGAGATGTCTGACTTTATAATAATTCTGCTTCTCAGAAGTGCAAATTACGCAGGAATTGGTGCTAAACTCTCCATTAACTACAGAGTCCAAAAATCCCTTAGTTTCCCAAATTACCTGTCAGTTTCTCTGCGACACCATATAATTCTGTCGTTCCAGGGGGGAAATGGTTGTAATTTGAAATTTCAGTAAAATTTCTAATTGAATCCGCATTGAACTTTAAAAACTTGATGTGCCTCCATTTCGGCAATGGGTTGAATCACATTAGAAATTTCGGTTTCACCCTCCCCTACATTCCCTGGGTCCTTTCTCCAGGCCAGGAGCGCCCAGGACGGCCACGCCAGCTGCTCCTATTACATAGACAATCTTCATCCTGAAACGGGACCTTCAGCGATCATCCAGTCTATCCCCTCACCCTGGTGTTGGGAAGGAGGTTAGAGGAAGGGAAAACTGAACTCGAGTAAATGTTAAAAAAATAATTGCTTCCCCCTTTAAAATCTTATGATAACAGACCACGATTATTCTTAGTGATGAGATTTAGTATCCCGTAGTCATCCCAGTGATCAAGTTATAGAATATTTTGGCGTTGTGGCTTTTCAAACTTTCTCCTTGAGGGAACTTCGGAACGCACACTGTGATTGCGTCTTTGATTTTTCACCCACGTTTCAACCAGAAGAGCTCACTTTAATATAGTTAATTAATATCATTAAAAGAAGAGCTTTTCCAGTTGAAACTATTTCTGCTTAAGAATTCACAGAAAGGAAGCATTCTGTAGCTTGGAGCGGTGGACCAAGTTTGAAATCCGCTGAACATGCGTTATATTATACCTGAGGAAACTGAGCCCAGAGAGATAACTTTATGTCAATGCCATCTGCTCCTTCATTCCACAAATATTTATGGGGAACTTCTTATGTGCCAGGCACATCCTAGGTGTGAACTAAACAAAGCCCTGACCCACATCACAGAGCTTATATTCTACTGGGAGGAGATAGACAGTAAGCCAGAAACCAGTCTATCCTATGCCAGTAGCACTGTAAGCCATCAAAAAATAATAATAAATAGAATAAAGAGGGAAAAATATGTGGGGTGGAGGGGACGTGGTATTTTACACAGGATGGTCAGAGAAGGCCTTGCTGAGAAGGTGACGTAAGAAGACCTGAAGGAAGTAAGGGAGTAAGCTGTGCATATCACGAGGGAAGGAATATTCCAGTAGAGATACCACCATACAGAAAAGGTTCTTGCCTGGAATGTTCTAGAAGCAGCCAGAGCTGTGTCTGAAAGGAACAAGTGAGGAGGGGATATTGGGACAGGATCTTGGAGATCAGAGAGGCCTTGTCACTTAGAATGCTCTATTTGCTACAGACTGTTGTAGGCCATTTGGACTTTATCCTGAGTGATCTGGGAACCACTGAGCATTTGGAACAGAGGAATGACATGATGTGACTTAGTTTTTCGAAAGGATCTCTTTAACTGCTGGGTAGAGAACAGGTTACAGCTGATGCCTGGGGGTACAAATAAGGTATAAGTGAAGAGACTTTTGCAATAATTCAGGAAAGAGATGGTGGCAACTTGGACAGGATGGTGGCAGTTGGGGACGGTGAAAAGTGATCGGGTCCTAGATACCTTCAAACAGTGAAGCCAAGATGATGTGCGGGTTGATGTGAATTTGGGGTGAGGGAGCAAAAGCCAAGCCAAAGAGGACACCAGCTTTTATTGCCTGAGCAACTGGAAGAATGGGCTGGTCACTTTCTGAGACAGAGCAGAGAATTGGAAGAACCTATTTGAGTGGGAAAATGAGTTTCGTTTTGGATATCTGAAGATGGATATGCCTGGTAGGCATCTATTAGGCTTTAAACAAGAACAAAATAATGTTAACAAGCACCAAAGAGCAATTTTCTGATAGCCCCTTGCACCTTTCAGGAGGAATATAAGTAGTAAAGTAGAATCAATTCGAATTTTTTTCATGTAACCTTGTTTGTAGGTGGTAGTGCATCGATAAATTGACTGGTCTACTAATTTTCATTGAATACTATATCCAAAGGGATATGAGCTCATTTTAACAAGTCTATGCAGAACAGGAGTCTGCTGAAATTTGACCATCACAAAGTCTGCCTAAATCATGGAAAAAGTTGCTTATCAAAGTTGCAGATGGCACCCAGCTGGGAGAGATAGCTAATAACTCTGGATGACAAAATCTATATTCAAAAGGCAGGCTAGAAGGATGGGAGAGAATACACACTATGAAGTTTATCAGCACTGCATTTAAGATCCCGCCCTTAGATCCGAAATCGTTTGTGTGAGTACAGAATGAGAGAAGCCTTGGTTTTCTAGAAAGTCATGTGAAACAAAGTCAGAGGGGATTAGTTGACTGTAAGCTCATTATGTAAGAGTACGGTACATGACTTTCAACAAAACTAATGTAACATGAATAGGCATGTAGTCCTGAGTAATAGAGTTAATAATCCCAACGTATTGTGCACTGAACTGTCCATACCCATCGGGGTACTTGTGTTCAGTTCCAACGCTATATTTGAAATAATAGCGGGCATCAACAGGAAGGTGGTCAGGATATAATGGGCTTGAGACTCTCATGGCTTCCAGATGCATTCTCTCGTGCTTGCTTTGGGGGAGATAAGCAGGAAGAGGACTGGCTTTCTATCTAATTATCTGCAGTGGTTATCCTCCACTTTTAATTCTTTCAGACTGAGGGTGGGAGCTGACTTTTGTCGTAAGACCAAAGACTGGGGCTTCCTTGGCCCGCTGCGAATACCATTTAGCTTACCTTTTCTTAGTCAGGGACACTGAATCCCACTGACATTTAAACAGTTCTTTCATGAAAGGTCCAAGGCACTGGCCCCACTGCCATACAGCAGAAAGAAAGAGAGTAGCAGGAAAAGGAGAAACTGCCCATGGGCTATCTATGCTTAGAAGAAAGTCTTCCACCACTTACCCTCAAGCTGTCACTATCTTGTACCTCAGTGCCATTTTATCTTTCCATCCTCATAGCAAACCTGTGACATTATCATCCCACTTTGATCAGCTGGCAGTTTGAGAGATTAAGATAAAATGACCCAACCAGGCCCACCCTGCTGAGTAGTGATGAAGTGGCCACCAAAACGCCAATCATTTGACTTCTGGAACAGAGTTCTCTAACGCTTACCAATTGTGAACGCCAAGAAATAAAGAAAAAGAACACTCCTTCGTGAGTGCCCACGGTGTTAAGTCCTTTCTATACATTTTCTCGATAATCGCAACCATCCTGTAAAGTGCACACCAGGATTAATCCATTTTACAGCAAGCAGCAGAGACTTAAAGGGGTAAGTAAGTACCCACACCTTGAAGCTTGCAGACCTTGAGTTAGAACCTATTTATCTCACTCAGGACCATACTTTTAAGCTCTGTTAATGACTACCTCCCTAGCAAGTGCAGAAGAAGGCAACATCCGTCTGAATAGTCCATGGAAGACATCACTGGGGAGATGGGGCTCAAGCTGGGCGTTCCAGGGTCCACTGGGGTGTTCTATCCAGGGAACGGCCACAAAATACTTCTAAGGAGCAAGAACTTGGGTATGTTTTCTTGTGCCTTTGACATTCCTGGTGATCTCTAAGGAATGCAGAAAGACGACAAGGTTGAGGCAGAAGGGAAAATTTATCTACCTGTAACTCTCTAGAATGTGTAGGTGATCCCTCTGGGCAAATGAACTCCATCGGGGAAAAGAAATCATGTTTGGGTTTAGGGCCTGACAGTTAAGAACACAAACTCAGCAGGGACAGCCCAGGTTATCTTTGGTTGTTTTTAGGGAGGGATGGTCTGAAGTTTGAAGACTCAGAGTAGAGCCTTAAGGGGCACAACTAGCTCCGTGGAAGCACGGCCTTAGAAAACCTTCTGAATTGTCAGGGCACCTGGGGGGCTCAGTTGGTTAAGCGGCCAGCTTCGGCTCAGGTCATGATCTCGTGGTCTGTGAGTTCAAGCCCTGCCTTGGGCTCTGTGCTGACAGCTCAGAGCCTGGAGTCTGCTCCCCATTCTGTGTCTCCCTCTCCCTCTGCCCCTCTCCTGCTTCCTCTCTGTCTCTCTCTCTCTCTCAAAAACAATAAACATTAAAAAAAAAAAAGAAACCTTCTGAACTGTAACAGCCTGCACTGTCCCTCCCCATGACCATGTCCCCACTGTCCCTCACCCCTGGCGCTCTTTCTCACTTTCGCTGCAGCCCCGTCCACTTTTCTCCAAGGAAAGATTTAAAACCTGCAGCATATCCTTTTCTGGAAGCTTTCAGCTTGGACACTCCCTAAAGAAAATGGCAACAGTTGTACTGACTTGGATAGCGCCTCCCAGCCCCTGCGCCCTGCTTCCCTAGCCCGGCCGGCCGCCGGCGGCCGAGTGTTCAGAACGAGGGCTCTTCTCCCAAAGTGCATCCCATTGTTTTGCTTAAACGATACTAACTACATAGTAAGTAATAGGCCGCCCGCAGCAATGTCGCTAACGGGTCTGTTTGTGGCCGGGTTATGGATGAGCCTGTCTTGCGCCCGTCTGACTCACACGCTCTGGGCTGGGAGCTCATCCCGACTTGCCAGGTCAGACCTCATTGGTTTTTGGACGGTGGGAAACTCTCCAAGGGAAACCTGAAATGTGGCAGAGTGAGCAGCCCCGTAGTTGATTTTCTAGGGGGCAGCTCAGAAAGGCAGGGCCTTTTCCTTCTCTGGGCCCAGGGTCATCAGCGCCTTAAAAGACTGAGTTTTCAGATACTTGGATATAGCACACGGGATAGACCCCAATGGCTGCCTCCTGGCCTGAGACAGGAAGCATAAGAGAAATATATTAAGGGTGTCTTTACCCAGCAACACACTCAAGGAGGGCCTTATTCTCCAGGGCCTCGCCTAGCAGAGCATCTGACAAGGTGTGCCGTCACACAGTATCTGTTGAATACTGCTTTATTTGACTCAGCCTCAAGGACTATGCCAAGTGCCTTACACACGTTATTTTATTTTACAGTCCTCGTAAGACTGTGCATTACTACACTTGATCTTAGCCAAAAGGCCGAGAAGCGATAGGCTGTGCATTACTGAATGCTGACATTCAACTTGAGGAAGCCAGAGTCCTCCAACCACTGAGAGGCGGAGCCAGCATCCTGGCGTCTGACTCCAGAGGTCGGTCCTGGGAAGCAGCCCAGCGCATCGTTAACGGAGACAATAACCATCTTACCATCAGCTGCCGTTGGAAGTCACCAGCATTTTCATACCTGATCTTAAAAGTGATCCGAGTGGTCCATGCATAAGTGTGTGTGATTGGGGGGGGGGTGCGTGTGCGTGTGCACAAGCACACATATGTTCAAGTGTACACATTCAGGTTTGGACCGAGAGAGGGAAAAGATTCTGAAATAGTGGTTTGGGAGACCAAATAACCATCGCCCCTCAGCTGTGTTCCAGTAACCTCCTGACTCCTGCCCTCATGGCAAATGGGCCCCCTGACTTCCAGACGCCCCAGCTCCTGGGCCCATCTGGTGCTTCCTTCCACACTCACCCCTGTTCGGACCCTACTTCATTCTAGGCTATTCATCAGAGGGTCTTTAGCCCGTTTGTTTCAAACCACACTTTCTCCTAATAGATTTGGCAACTCAGCTGTACCGCCCTGGTTTTGGCCCTTGGCACTCTTCATGGACCGCCCCCCGGCCCACAAGGACATTCCCTTTCTCTTTCCCTCCTTGCTCCTGCTTCACGCTGGACCATAGGATCCCCTGTAACCTTGACGTATGCATCAGTAACCCAGCAAACATTTACCGGGTGCCTCCTCTGTGTCTGTGCTTGGCCCCAAGGACACACTGGAGAGCGTGATCTTATGGAACCAACTGCCATGTTGCCCGCTGCCTACTGGGCAGACAGACAAGTAAACAAGCAATGATTACAGGTAGCAGAGGGAAGAAAATAACTCTTACGTCACAGCTTGGGGCAGAATTCCAGAATTCCTGAAAGTGGAGAGTTGTCTTCTGTTTAGCAATACACCTGGATGGACCATATGTGACAAAGAGCCAGGCCCCAGAGACTGGCTTGCCGGGATGGTAACTCAAAGAATTGCTCTGTGTTATGTAGAGGAAACTCAAGTAGGAAGAGTAAAGAGGCAGGAATGGATATAAGTCAAGAGCATCAAATGCATTTGGGAAAAGAAAGAACTCATCACCACAAAGGGGCTAAGGTCGGCAAAGTTGATGGTGCTGGGAACACCCAAAGAACTTTTCAAACCCAGCTGGAATTCATTCTCAGTCCTTTGCCTCCCCTCCGCTTTGCCCCACACCCCTTTGGCCAATGTCACACAAAAGTAGCAAGAGGAAACCTCATCTTTGCACCATTTCTCTGCTGAGAGCCAAATGCCCAGCAGAACACGGCACCAAGAGAGGAGGGTAAGCCCGGAGCTCCAGGCCAGAGTTGGTCACAAGGGGAGCAGAGGCTCAGAGCCGAGCTGAGGGTGAAGGGGGAAGTCATTCCAGATGTGCAGTCAGGGAGCCCCGTCCCCTCCAACAAACCTTCTCCCAAACAGACTAGAGTCCTTCTCAGTCCTGACCCTGCGGCAGAATCTCCTCGGTGCTGTTAAACATATGAATATTGCAATCCTGAGATTTAAATTTTTTTAATGTTTTTTAAATTTATTTTTAAGAGAAAGAGACACAGAGTGTGAGTGGTATAGGAGCAGAGAGAGAGGGAGACACAGCATCCGAAGCAGCTCCAGGCTCTGAACTGTCAGCACAGGGCCCAATGCAGGGCTCGAACCCATGAACCATGAGGTCATGACCTGAGCTGAAGTCGGACGCTTAACCGACTGAACCACCCAGGTGCCCAGCAATCCCGTGACTTAACGCATCCAAGTGAGGACCTAAATATCAACATTTCTTGAATCAAGAAACCATGGCCCTTGAAGGGAAGAGGGGTGTTCAGATCTCCGTACAATGTGGCAAATGTTAGAGACAGAGCTAGAGAACAGAGACGAGGTACCAATGGATGGACGGATGGACGTGGCGGGCAACCTGAAGCCTCAGGCTGGAGTAGGAATTAGCCAGGAAAAGGGAAGGGAGATGGAAAAAGAAACAATGTCCCAGGACTGGGGGTGGGGGTGGGGGATGGGAGCAGAAGTCAAGGCCAGAGTTCAGCCTGTTACAGGGAGCTCAGCGAGGCTGGAGCCTGGAATGTGCATGGGGCAGGGGGGCCAGGGAGGCCAGGGAGGGAGGGAGCGTGGCTATGAGCACATCCAGAGACATAAGAGGAATCCAGATTACGACCATTCCTGTAGGCAGCCAAGAACTGGGTTCTTGCTAACTCAGACCGAGGAAACAGTACCTCTCCCACCCACCCTCTCAATCCCTGCATCGGTGAACTCCTGTCGCATAGCCAGCTACCCCAGAACTCAACGGCTTAAAACAATAAACACTGATTAGGGCTCGCAAATGGATAAATCCACCGGGCAGTTGTGCCTGGCTCATCCTGGCTGGGTTCACGCATGTGACCGCGGTCCGCCGAGGGGCAGGCTGGCTTGCCTAGGAAGCCTCAGCGCCGGGTCTGGTGGCTGGCTCCTGGCTGTGGCGGCTGTGCCTGGGTCCTGGCCCGCGGGCCGGCTTGGGCCTTCCACGTGGCAAGGCCCCCTCCAGGTAGGGTAGCGGAAGTACACGGGGGCTCTTGGCTTCTGGGCTTGGGACTGGCACGCTGTCACCTCTGCCGCATTCGATGGCGAACAAGGACAAAATCAGTGCCGGCTGAAGGGATAAGAGAGCAGACTCCTCGAGATGGGAAGAGCTGCCCAGTCCTGTCCCAAGAGGCAAAGACACTGCCGCCATTTTTGCAATCCACTTAGCATGCTCCCAAGACCCTAAACCGTCCCCACAGTTCTCCCAGGAACGTGCTCTCTCTCAAGAACCACGAGAGAACACAAAACCGGCCACAGCGCCTACGAACCAAACAGCCACAGACAGGGGCAGCCTCCCAGCCCTAATTGCTCTGCCCAGCCTTAACATGCCATCGATTTCCTATTTTCCACCGTCTGACTCTCCAGCGTTGTTTTCCTGACCACCACAAACCGTTGGTGTTGCCTCATGTGTCCCCCAGGCCTCCGGGGGCATTTTCTTTGACAACTGCATTCAAAGCAGCTGCAGCACTCCCCAGGCAGCCAAGGTGAGTGTCAGGGCAAGGCCAGTGATCACAGACCCTGCCTGCAACAGGAGGTGGGGATTTCCCCAGAAAAGTCGGGGTCCTTGACTGACGGTCTGTCTGGAAGCCGAAACGCTGGGCCTGGACCTCCCCAGCCTCTTCCCTCCTCCGTGGATGCATGACAAAGCGTGTCGCACCGGCCACTGAGCCGCCCAGACTCACCGCAGCCCTGGACTCGGCCGGTCTGCCTTCAGACACCGCGTCCTGTTTGAAGAAGGGAGAAGACAGCAAGGGACCATAGGAAAGAGAAATGGCACATCGGAGGACAGACCACAGGAGGATACACGGTAAGAGGAAAGAGCGAAACGTCCAGGAGGGGTTTCAGTCGTTGGCTTCGTGTTGTAGAAGGATCCGTGTTGGTGGAAAAGAAGCTTCTGTCTCCTTTCTGAGACCCCCAGCGGTGCACGCAAACTAACAGAGAAGATTGGGCCAGGACACCGGGGAGGCTCCGCCGGCTCAGCATCTGACTCTTGGTTTCAGCTCAGGTCATGGTCTCACAATTTGTGAGTTTCAGCCCCGAATTGGGGTTTGGTGCTGACAGCACAGAGCTTGCTTAGAATTCTCTCTCTTTCTTTCTCTCTCTCTCTCTCTCTCTTTCTCCCCCCCCCTCAAAGTAAATAAACATTAAAAAGATTGTGCTGTCAGCTCAGAGCCTGGAGCCTGCTTCAGACTCTGTGTCTCCCTCTCTCTCTGCCCCTCCCCTGACCACATTCTGTCTGTCTGTCTCTCTCTCAAAAATAAATAAACATTAAAAAATTTTTTAAATAAGTAAATGAGAGGGTGGAATCAGCCTAGAGTCTCCTTTAGTGCTAGGATCATAAACCCTTTTCCTCATTATTTAAAAAAAAAAGTGAAAAAATGCAAGATAATTAGATAGCATAAGGATACTTTGGAGGGCACCTGGGCGGCTCAGTCGGTTAAGCATTCGGCTCTTGACTTTGGCTCAGGTCATGATCTCACAGATCCTGAGTCTGAGCCTCGCATCAGGCTCTGTGCTGACAGTGCAGACCCTCCTCCGGATCCTCTGTCTGTCTCTCTCTCTCTCTCTCTCTCTCTTTCACTCTGCCCCTCCCCTACACGTTCTCTCTCGCTCTCAAAAATAAATACACATAAAAAAAAGAATGACATTTTGGGCATGTCTAGTTTCCGGGTTGGGAATCCATGGAACAGTCCAGTGACTTCTATACAATGAGGTAGGGGGTCAGGAAGGCGTGCAGGGGGAGGCTGCACTCTCAGTGCAGCCACGGGACCTCTGCCCCCACCCCTCCCTGAGGAAAGGAGGCTGGAAAGAGAAAGCTTCGGTCTGGCTCCCTGCGGCTGGCGTGGAGGTGCTCGCTCAGCAGCTGAAGGCGGCCGGCTCCCGAGATAATAGCAGCTGTTGGGGTGCCTGTTAGCACTCAAGATGCTTGATAAGAAGAATGAGATCACTGCCTGGTTCCTTTATTTTTTTATTTTTTGCCTGGCTGAGTCAATAATTAAGTGTATTCTAATAGTGCAGTTTTGCTCGAGATTCCCATTTGGCTCAGGCATTAGGTCTAAATGAAATATTTAGTTGACAGGATACAGTTATGAAGCAAAACCACATTTCTGTCTGTATACTTTAATTTTTCTAATGATGAGAAACCACAGCCTGTCTCCCAGCCCTGGCTGCTGTGGCTTTCCTGTCACTCCCTCGCCCAGAGAGAAGACAAAACCCCTCTTCCTCCCGCAGGAGAACATGACAATGGCACGTCCTAGCGTCCACCATCGTGCGGGGCCTGGAGCCATGAGAAAGGGCCTGCACACAGACCCATCAGCAAGGCGAGCCGGCCCTGCCAGCCTCCCTCCACACACTGCAGCCGCCGGAAGATGTGCGGGCAGAGGGGGCTGTCAGGCTGGGGGCGGAGGCTCGGCGGGGGCGTCGGGGCCACAGGGATGCTCCAAGTTAGAGAGCGGGGAGCTCAGGACCCCGGTCGTGTTCAGGGCACGACCTGCCTGTGCGGACACTCAGAGACAGCTGAGCCTAGAAGGCAGAGGAGATCGGGGCTCAGCTCAGGACAAGCCTGCCCTCCCAGCCTCACCCCTCCCTTGCTGTGTGACACCGGAAAAGCTCCTTCACCTCTCGGGGCCTCATGCCCTCAACTGTCGCTAGGCAGAGAGTCATTCTACAGCCTTTACTTGTGAGTCCACTGGAGAACGTTTCCTCCCGTTGAACCTGAGCCTGCTGACAGATACCTAGCTCATCCTTGAGAGAGTGCCCCCTCCTTACCCCACCCCATCACCCTGTCCCTGCCTGGAGGGGCCAAAGGGCTCCACGGAGCATCACCTTTGAGCCAGGGCAGTGCCCCGAGCCCTTCCCCAGGTGTCTAGGGCCATCGTGGGTGCCGTCCCAGAATAAGAGGGACCGGGCCTCCCGCATCGGGCACACAGTGCCTACAGATCATTAATTATTTGCACAGCTTGCTTTTCTGAGTGCCTCTATTTTAGATAAATAGTTTGTATACATTTGCTCTAGAAATTAAAAAAGGAGGGAGGGGTAGAAAGGCACGAACGGCAAAGCCGTGTTGATTTTGATCGCAGGCGGCTGGTTCCCTCCTGCAGTATTTGAGAAGTCAGTCCATTCGTCGGCAGCAATGTGGGCAATGCAGAAGAGCGCTGTTTGTCTAATATTTGCTCAGCCTCTTGTGTCTCGCGGTGTATTCCCAGGTGCACTGGCTTCCAGAGAAAGTTAATCACCGCGTCTTAAGACCTCCCAGGCTAGGCCATTTCTGAGCCAAAGGTGCACGGTATGGTTTTTGGGTTTTTTTGATTTTTAAAAAAATCTCTCTCCATTTTTTTCTTTGTTCGTTCTGGTTGCAGCTGGGCAGGTTGCTGCCTGTTACCAGAGGCACAAGGCACTACGAGGCCGGGGCGGGGCCAGAACGGAGAAGGCCAGGCCTGTGGCCATAGGGGCTTGTTCTGAGCATCTCTGTGGACCAGACGCCGGGAATGCGTGTGAGGGGGAGGGGTCAGGGGGCCCCTCCACGGAGGAGAAGCCCGGGGGCCCTGACGGGTCACCGGTCTCTACAGAACGATCCTCCGCAATATGAAGTGCTTGTGATGCATTTTCACAGCGACGTTGCACTGGGATCCCCACCCACGGCTGCCCGGGAGGTACAGAAGCAGCTGGCGTCACGGGCAGCCCGGCCAGGCCGCCACCCCCACGTCCACTCTCCAGGGCTCCTTCCCCGGCCCGAAGCCACTGCTTCCCCACCTCTCTCTTTGCTTCTCTCTCGGGAAGGGAAGCGAGTCTCCTTCCTCTGTCCATGCCCAGCAGCTGGGCTGAGGTCTTTTTTGAGCCGGAAGCCCCTCCGAGTCCTGATTGTTACTGGACATGTTCCCTCCGGCAGCACCAGGTCGCCTGACCCAAAGTGTACGGTGACCCAATCCACCCGAGCGGAGGGTCTGATGTCTGTCTCTTCTGTCCCACCGCCACTTCATGGAGACACCCCGCAAAGGCCGAGAAATGGACAACTTTGCGCTTCGAATGCTTACGACTTTCTCCAGTAGGACCCCAGGAGGAAGCCACCTGGGGTCGCAGGCCAGGAGAGCAAAGAACCCCAGATCGAGGCCCTGTGCGCATTTGTGACATCTCCCTGACTCATCCCAAAAGCTATTGGCGGCGGAAAGCATATGCCTGGTGGCTCTCAGGTGCCCGGAGAGGTGAAAACACGGTGCCCAACCCCCCCCCCGCCCCCCGCCCCGGAGAGCTGCATTCCAGCTCCACCCCCCACGCCCCCAGCTCCACTGGGTCTGGTTTTCGCAGGGCGCAGCTGAGCGGAAGCCACGTGGCTTCGGAGGCCCGAGACCGGGTGCAGTCCTGCTCTGCCCCCTCGCGATGCTCCGGGAGGTTACCCAAGAGCCCCAGAGTCTGTCTTTGGTAAAATAGGGGAAAGTAGACTTTCCTTACAGTTACTCTAATGCCTCAGTCAAACACAGTCACCTCAAACGTGCATGGTCCTTCTCTTGCACGCCGATTCCCTTTGCCTTCTGCTTTCACTTTCTGAGAGAGACACTCCCCCTTTTTCATAAAACTTTGATTGATTGATTGAGTTGGTTAGGTCGTTAGTGTTGGTCTCAACAGCTTTTACTCTCAAGAGCTCTTTCTTATTACCTCATTGTTCCTTTCAAAGAAATAAAATAGCGTCCTGGTCTTGTTTCTTGCATGCGTATCTTCTCTTATTGCTCCACAGATTTTTTTTTAATTTTTTTAAATGTTTTATTTATTTTTGATACAGAGAGAGACAGAGCATGAGAGGGGGAGGGGCAGAGAGAGAAGGAGACACAGAACCGGAAGCAGGCTCCAGGCTCTGAGCTAGCTGTCAGCACAGGGCCTGACACGGGGCTTGAACCCACGAACGTGAGATCTGACCTGAGCCGAAGCTGGAGGCTTAACCAACTGAGCCACCCAGGCGCCCCTCCACAGATTTTTACAGGGACTTTTTTTTCTCTTGTTTTTCTTCTGCTCCCTATGTTGCTTTCCTGTCCTCAGAATTTTCTTGACTGATCGCTTGGGAATGACCATCTTCATGATTTCTCCAAATGCCTGGTGATCCTTGGTGATCCTTTAGAATGAGGCACGAAAACCCAGTCAAGTGTTTGATGGGTTAGGACCCATCAGCTGTTGGGATCTGTTACTCTGCAGGATGGGGCACCACCGTGATTTGGGGATTCCCAGATGTCAGCATCCTTGGGTCTTTCCTCCGGACGTGGTCTTCTCCGGAGAAGACCCTCCCTCCCACCTCCTGCCTGGCTGGCGTGGTGAAGCGGGGGAGGGGAGGGGGGCAGCAGCTGGCGGAGCTCAGAATGTAGCCTGTACTTTCACTCGGTATCGTTTTTTCCGGCACATCTTCTTCCCTTCACCCTTCCCTGGGCCTCATGTCCCTCCACATAGATCTTCCCTCACGGTCTGCAGGAAGCAAGACTTCCTGCCAGGCTGAGAGACCCACAGTTGGTAAGCTGCTCAGGATGGAGAAGAAGATCCGGGGACCCAGGTGCTCTGTCCGCCAGGTCTCCTTGCTTGCAGCCTTCCTCCGGATCCAGACCGCTGAACACCCTGGCACTCCCAACCCCCGAGACGTCCATGTCCGCCCTCCTCCATGAGGGCAGACCCTCCACGGACACTCTTCAGTCTGCTACGTCGTGGTCACCCCACCTGCTTCCGGTTTTCCAAAGGATCGTAGACGCCTCCCATTCTTCGTTCCACCATCTCATTGTTTGCTTCCCTTTGCCTCCGTGGGTTCCTTCCTCTTTTAGTCCTTGAGGTTCATTGGAAGGTGACAGGGAGGGAGTTAGAAAAGCATCTGTTTATTGTTGAGAGAGAGAGAGAGCAGGGGAAAGACAGAGAAAGAAGGAGACACAGAACCGGAAGCAGGCTCCAGGCTCTGAGCTGTCAACACAGAGCCCAACCCGGGGCTGGAACCCACAGACCGTGAGCTCATGACCTGAGCCACAGTGGATGCTCAACCGCCTGAGCCACCGGGCACCCTGAAAAGCATCTGCTCAAACTAAAGTTGATGTGACTTTCCCAAAAAGCAGTTCTGATGTCTGGTCCTGGATAGGTGCTGAATAAATGTTAGTTTCCTTCCTTTCTGCTTTGCTGACAAACCGCTACTGCTCTGTGCATCTGCGGCTGCCCACGGAAAGTTTTAAGGGACATGAAGTGCCTCTTCTGAGAGGCAGAGTATGCCCCACCGGTACTTAGAATTCACACCAAAAGAGGCACTTCAGACAATGGCTTCAAGAGGTCTGCAAAAATGCAAATGTAATGGAATTGCAGTGGGTTGAATGATTGAGCCCGAGTCTCACTTCCCCTTTGCGGACTTGGCTTGCCCCTGTGCGTCCTGTGACATGAGAAGGGTGTGCCCTGGGAAGCACTTGCTCTGCAGGCGGCTCCCGAAGGAAGTCACGTGGAGCAGCCTTGAAGTTCAGTCTGAGTTCGGGAGTCGCAGTGAGCCAGGGGAGCCAAGATCATCCACTCCCACCTGATGGCACAGACGAGAGCTGAGGGTCTGTCAGAGCAAAATGAGCTCGACGGGACATTCTTCTCACAAGAGCAAGAGGCTCCGTTCCTGTTGGAAGAGCTGTCGGGCAGGAGACACCAGAGGCTGGGGTTCTCAGCAGGAGTCCGTTGCACCCAAAGGAGAAGAATCCTGCTCAAAGCCTCCAGGGGGCTTCTGACCACATTGGAATACAGGACAAATACCTTCCTGGCCTAACCAGGGTCTGCTGATCTGTATCTGCCACCTCTCTGCCAACAGTCCCTTTGCCCCGTGCACATGTCCCCAGACTGTGGTCTCGCTTGTCGATCTGTCCTCCCTGCCTAGGGACGCTGCACCTGCTGTTCCTCTGGTGGGAGCTCTTCAGGAGCCCAATCTTGGAAAAGCCTGCTGCTCACACCCTATGCCCTGAGCCTGCTCTTGGTTATGACAATGGTGGAGGCTGCCTCATCTCCTTGGATGTTATTATTTATTAGTTTATGTGTTTATTTCCTGAGTTTCCTGCCAGAATCAAAACCGCTTGAGGGCAGGGACTCATCAGTCTCGTTACTGAAGCTGCAGCATCCGAAACGCTGTCTGATGCTGAGCGGGTGCTCCGTGGGTGTTGATCGTCTGAGCCAGGAGCCATAGACACAGCTAGTAGAAAACAGCGCTGGAAAGACCCGTTGGGTCCACGCTGAGCAGATCTGGGTGTCGGAATGAGGACTCTGGACTGTACGTGGTGATCCACTGGGAGCCATGGAAGGCTTTAGAGATGCGGATGCAGTCACCAGAGCCGTCCTCCAGGGAGGGTGGTCTGGTGAGTTCTGGAGTGCTGTTGGAACACGGAGAGGAGGCCAAGAACTCGGTCAAGGCCAGCTGAGAGCCGTAACTCGGGGAACAACTGTGGAAATGGACAGGGTTGAGAGACGGGCAGGAAAGAGGACCTTCTGCTTCACAATTTCAGGACAGGCTGGTGCTCGCAGTGACCACGCGCCCTCCCTGCCTCCGTCTGCCTCCGGTTCTGCGTGCACGTCCGCACTCCCCGCCAGCCAGGGCCGGCGCTCTCCTTCCTGCCATGGCCTGCGCTCCGCTTCTGGTCAAGGCGCCGCTGACGGCTGTCACTTCAGTGGCTGCTGCTTTCTTCTCCGGTGGATTCTAAACTGGCTTTCCCAGCACTGGCCGCTGCCACCTGTCGTCTGCGATTCCCCAGGGCAGGCTCAGACCCAGCCACCCACTTGAGGCAGACGGAGGAGAGATGCTGTGCGGGTCTGGCCGTCATTAGTAAGTTTCCCTGACAGCAGAAGGAAGTCTTTCCCGTCAATTCTTTGTAGTCGATTCCTGATCATCGTCCTCCTGTTGTTAATATTGTCGTTAAACTCCCGAAGCCTCACTGAGTGAAAGCTAATTATAATAATTAACAGAGAACTCCTGAACTTGTCAAACTGGTAATTATAAACCACGGGGACTTTTATCATTAATAGATGCCACGGAAAGGGAAGGCACCGGGTGCCGGCAGGGAGAGGCACGCAGGAGATGTTCCCGTCCACGGCCAGATCCGAGCGTCACCAGGAGGGGCGAACATGGTTCCCATGGGCTCCGTGCCCAGCACGGAGCCTCTGCCTCCTGCACACCAGCCCTGAGTCTCTCCAGGCACACACCCCTCCTCCTGTGCATCTGAGCGAGCACCCGCTGGCAGACTTTCTGTCTCTCTTTCTCTCTTACACACACACACGTAGACACACACACATTCACATACTTAAACAGGATCAATTTTTACTATAAGGACACTTTATATTCGTTCATTCATTTGTGCAAAAACAATTTTATTGAGCATCTAGGAAGCGTCGAACTCAGGGGCCAGAGATAAAACTGTGAACAAGACACAATACCTGTCCTCAAAGGGTTTACAGTCCAGGGAAGGGTGTGGGCCGGGGGGATTCAAAAAGAGCCCTTGAAAATACAATAGAATTTTATGATGGTCCCAACGAAGGCGTTGGCAGAGTGCCACGTGAGGATAGCGGTGATGGACCCGCCTGCCAGCATGGGGACGACCCTGGCATGAAGTCGATATCCAACCAGAAATGATGCTTCTAAAGCAGTGGCTCCTCACATGTGATAGTTCCTAGACGCCCCTAAGAATTGGAGGAAAGTCACGGCCTTTGGCTCCGGAAGAAAGCTCAGCCGTGCGTCAGCGCAACACGTTTCTGGAATTTCAGCACGTCACGGGGACCCCGGCTCGGGTCTGTAGACCTGTGGGCTGCAAACCCCTGCTGTCATGAAGCACAAAGCACGGTGCCTGGCACACAGCAGGCACTCAAGAAGAGACGGTGCTCACGCACATGACTGATCACGCATACGACTGATCACGCATTCTTACCGGAAGAACTAGGTAAGATGCGACGTGCGGGGGGGGGGCACCTGGGGGGCTCAGTCGATTAAGCGTCCAGCTCTTGGTTTCAGGTCAGGTCATGATCTCACAGTTTCGGTGGGTTCGAGCCCCATGTGGGGCTCTGTGCTGGCAGCACAGAGCCTGCTTGGGTCTCTCTCTCTCTGCCTCTACCCTGCTCGTGCTCTCTCCCAAAATAAATTAATAAGCTTAAAAAAAAAAAGAAGATGTGGAGGCACTTGGTTAGCTCCGAAGAATAAGATGTGTGTTGGTGACTGTTAACCAGCCCTGACAGCAGCCTGGGTCGGGGGGCAGCCCCTGGCTCCTCCCCCATCGCCAGTGCCCGCGGGGACCTTCAGGAGCCCTGAGGTCATCACACCCCAGGCTGCGGGGAGAAATAATTCTCTTCTCCTCCTGGGTGTGGTCTCCCCTCCCTCCCGATGGTGGGTTCATCGGGAGCAGCAACGCGGAGGGGCGGCCTCTGGCCCCGCCATCTCCGTCACCGCTCCCCACAGGCCACCCGCACGAACCCTGCAATTTAAATCCAAACAGCTCCCTTGACAGGCAAACACCGCTCGAGACAAGTTCTCTAGGAGCATCTTGTGACCAAATTACCCCTCTCGGGTCCCACCCAAATGCAAATTTGCCAACTATGGTAAAAAAAAAATAAATAACTGCAAAGTCAGCTCAAAGTGCTCCCCAGTCTCAGGTCCCAGGGAGCCGCGCCAGCGAGGGGACCTGGAGAGGCGGCTGTTGGCCGGCAGGCCAAGGTCAAGTAAGGCCAAATCAGCTCAAGTACGGGCATGGCTTGGGCTGGCTTCAGAACCCCGGGCCAGTTTTTATTTTTAGCCTGAGCTCGAAAACGCTCAGAAAAACTTCAGAGGCCTCCAGGCCCAGCAGCGGCCTTGGGGTTTGGCCGGGATGAGACAGGGACGGACCGCAGGCTGCAGAGGGAGCCTGCAAGGGGACGGAGCGGCGGGTCACCAGGGTGTCCTGGGGCCTCGGAGGGGGGGTCTCCGCGGAGCATGCTGGGCGCTGGAAGATCAGAGGGAAGTTTCTTTTTTTTTTTTCCAGTATTTTTTTTTTATTTTTTACATTTTATTTTATTTTATTTTTTTACATTTTTATTTTTTTTCTCCATAATATTTTATTGTCAAATTGGTTTCCATACAACACCCAGTGCTCTTCCCCACGAGTGCCCTCCACCATCACCACCACCTCTTTTCCCCCCTCCCCCTTCCCCTTCAACCCTCAGTTCATTCTCAGCATTCAATAGTCTCTCAAGTTTTGCGTCCCTCTCTCTCCCTCCAGGGAAGTATCAAAAAGCCAAACAAAGGGCTCCCACTTCCCGACAAGTCCAGCGTCTCCCCCGCTTGAAGGGGGAGGGTCAGGCCAGGCTGCCGTTATCTGGGTTGCTTCTCGCCAGACCCACAAAAGACCAATTTCCTCCGCGCGAGCTTTTGTCTTCGGAAGGGGCTGCAGCTCATCCCCGGAGGAGTCATTGTCTCTGCCGAGGGTTTTCAGATCAGCGGCTGGCTCTTGGCGTCCTTCTCCTCCGAGTGCCCCGGCGCTTCCTGCGCTGCCCTGCTTTCCTGGACCCAAACAACAAATGGTCCTATTCACCCTGGAGATAAGATTGTGCTTCTCCCAAAGTCACCGCTGTCCTCTCACTGCTCCTGGAACTGTTTGAATAATGAGGCTCCTAGAGAATTTGTGTTGTTTTATCCTCTTCTTCGCGGAGATCGGAGATTCCCCAGGCAGGCCTGGTGGGCAGTGCCTACCGGGGGTTACCCGGGGGTGGCTCACGCAGGGCAGCAGCCCAAGAGCGCTTTGCTCGTGTGTTTCCTGGACTGGGCTGGGCTCCACCGAGCTTTGCAAAATGTTTATATATACTGGTCTCTGGTTCTTTCATTTAAAAAAATTTTTTTTTTCTTGCCAAGGCCGACAATGGCTCTCATGCAAAGAATTCCCGTCTCCCAGAAATGGTGGAAAGCTTCAGCCCGTGATTTCCTTCCACCTTCTGGAAGCTGCTCCATGCTCCAAGCATACTTGCACAGGAACGGAAAGGAGGTTTGCCAGAGGGAGTGGCCAGCTTATTATTTCAAAGAACTGCTTCCTTGGGGATTCTGTCCCCCTGGCTGTCCCCTGCTGGGCAGAGAGCTTGCAGACCTGGGTGTAAGAGACAGGTGGGCCGTCTGCTAAGTCGGCGACCTTAGGCCACGCACCGTGATGCCCAAACCTCATTTTCCTCATCAGTTAGCGCTGGAGGGTAATTCTGCCAACTCGGGGTGTTTGCGACCAGACTCACGGAACATGAGGGACAGGAGTGTGCTTGGTGAAGTGACCGCCCTCGTGGAAAGGGCTGTGACTGTTTGGTTAGTACCGTCACGATGTCAGCGTGACCGTCACCA
>NC_043710.1:106381279-106382656 GCF_006229205.1 Suricata suricatta | reverse complement strand
TTAGGCCACGCACCGTGATGCCCAAACCTCATTTTCCTCATCAGTTAGCGCTGGAGGGTAATTCTGCCAACTCGGGGTGTTTGCGACCAGACTCACGGAACATGAGGGACAGGAGTGTGCTTGGTGAAGTGACCGCCCTCGTGGAAAGGGCTGTGACTGTTTGGTTAGTACCGTCACGATGTCAGCGTGACCGTCACCACGATCGCAACAATCTGCTCAGGGCGAGACCGCCAGCTGTGTTGGCAGACTTAGAGTCAAACCCTAGCGCTGCCCTTTATGGGCTGGGTGGCCTTGCACACATTATTAAGTTCCCCTTTGCCTTAACCTCCTTGTTCATAAAAAATGGGAATAACACCCCCTATGTCACAGGCCCACCGGGGAGTTTAAAAGAGAGAGCACAGGTAACGTGTCTGGTTCATGGCAAGTTCCTGACAGATTTGGTCCCTTTTCTTTCTACCCTTTATTAATTCCCTTAATAATTATTTCAGTGTTTATTAAGCACCTATTGTATGCCAGATCTTGTGCCAAGTGCCCAGGATGCAAGAGATAAAGACTTGAGGAATGCGGGGCACCTGGGTGGCTCCATCGGTTGGGCAGCTGATCCTTGATGTTGGCTCAGGTCATGATCTCTCAGGCTGTGGGTTCGAGCCCCACGTCAGGCTCTCCCTGCTGGGGATTCTCTCTCCCCCTCCCTCTGACCCTCCCCCTGCTCACTCTCTATCACTCTCTCTCTCTCTCTCTCTCTCAAAAATAATAAATAAACATTGAAAAAAAAAAGATTTGAAGAATGCATTGTGTGGCTCGGGGGACAAAGGGACAGCGGTAACTTGGGGAGCTGAGTGGTCTGAACAGCCAGCTGGGAGAGAGCAGACTAATCCTGTCTAGGAGCTCAGGATGGCACTTGACCTAGGCCTTGAAAATGCGCGCAAGAGTTCGCCCAGGCAGAGAAGCCAGGTGAGGGCATTTCAAGCAGAGAGACTGTGAACAAAGGCTCGAAGCACAGAAGTCTATCATCTGTCAGTGGCAAGAGGTGAGGCAAGAGGAAAGTGGGACCAGATCCAGGGCCCCCCATGAATGACGGGAGGAAGTTGGCTTAGCCGGGGCACAGGGAAGCCCCTTATAAGCAGGGGGACGACACAGACCTGTGGTTTAGCACAGCTGCCTGCGGTGTAAAGAATGTCCTGGACGGTGGCGGGAGGTGGGGAGGAGGATGAGAATGCAGACCACAACGCCAGTCGAGACGGACGGGCATACTTCAGAAGACCGAGAAGGCTCAAATGAGGGGAGCAGCAGTGGGGAAGGAGAGGGTTTGAGCTGGTAAAATTTGGTTTTGTGAAATAAAGAAGTAGGAGTTGACGTGGTGTCTCGCTCACAACA
>NC_043710.1:106379972-106381179 GCF_006229205.1 Suricata suricatta | reverse complement strand
TTTTTTTTAATAATAGTTTATTGTCAAATTGGTTTCCATATAACACCCAGTGCTTCTAGTATACCTACGCCAAAGAGTGCACCCCATACAGCTCAATGAATGCCTGGAAACACATGTGTATTATCGGCACGCATATTAAAAAACAAAACGTGGCCAGTCCCCCTCCTCCCTCCCCACCCCCCGCGGTCCTCAGGCCTCCTTCTAGTTCTACTTAGAAGGGAAACCACCACGCAGACTCCAAACAGCATAGGCTGATTTTGTTTCATAGAAAAATCTGTCTGTCTTCGTTCAGAAGTGTGTCCTTGAGAATCCTTCCTGTCATTGCACACAGCCATAGAATTCTCATTTTCGGGGCATCACGTTCACGTACCACCATTTATTTACCTATTTTTACTACCGAGGGGCCTGGGGACTCTCTCCAGATTGGTAGGATCACAGACAGTTCTGCTGCGAACACTCCCGTGCATATCTTTTGGGGAACATATGTGTGCGTCTCTCTTGGGTTTATACTTGGGGGGGGAACTGCTAAGTCATATGGTCCGCATGTGCTCCACCGCAGTGTAAATAGCATGCTGCCAAACCGTTTCCCAGAGCGACGCTAGGAATCTATTCTTCACCAGCGTGGTGTCGAGAGTTAGTTACGTTTGGTCTATACATACCCATGCCAGCACGCAATACTTTACATTTTCTTATTGTACCCGCTGGTTGTGTATATCGTGGAATTCCATTGTGATTTTCAGTGGAACTTTCCGGATGTCTAATAAAGTTGGGCATCTTTTTGTCTGTTTAGGGACTCCCTGGATATCATCTTTTGTGTTTACTCAAGTCTTCTGCTCATTTTTTTTTATCGTGCTAATATTTATTTTTTATCATCATAAAAATAATGTATGTTCATGAGAGAAGATTTGGAAAACACAGAAGAGCTAAGAAACAAAATAAAAAATCGCTTGTGGTCCCATTAATATTTGAATAACTAAATATTTATCATTCTACCCCATCGTGGCATGGAATATGGTGCTTGGAGCTGTGAAGTGGTGATAAATCGTAGGGTCGTGACATTTGTATTGTTCAGAACAATCACAGTAGCCCCCATTTTACTGAGGGGCCTCCAAAACATACACATTAGAAATAAAGGGAAGTCTCTTTAAAATTTTCAACCTTCGGGGGAGCTGAGGATATTGGTCCCTGGGTCTCATGCCCGGTCAGC